>NC_053022.1:231136538-231146637 GCF_003073215.2 Triticum urartu
CTCTCCGGCATCAAGCCCCAACTGGTCGTGCCACTGGAGCGTTCGGCCGGCTGTTGGCTCAACGAGCTGCCGGCCGTCCTCTGGAGTTTGCGCACTACCCCAAACAAGTCAACCGGCTTCACCCCTTCTTCCTTGTATATGGTGCCGAGGCTGTCATCCAACTGACATCGAGTTTGACTCACCTCGGGTCACCATGTACACGGAGGCGGAGGCCCAAGGAAGCACGAGAAAGACTGGCGTCGACCTGCTGGAAGAAGGGCCCGGCTGTTAGCCCTCAGCCGGGCCGCCCATCTATCAGCAGGTCTGCGCTACCATAGCCGCGGAAGGTCAAGCCAAGATCGTTCCAAGAGGGCGATCTTGTGCTCCGGCTGATCAGCGACACAGCGGCCAACGCTCTGCGCCCCTTCGTCATCAGCAGAAGCTTTAAGCAACAACTCCTACTACTTAATCGACGCACAGAAGCCGAAGGCACGCAAAGAGAGATGTTCCGGCAAGGAGTCGGAACGACCATGGAACGCCAATCTTCCTCCGAAGAGATTTACAGTTAAAAAGTATGTACCACGCTACCTTTTACTAAGTACGAGAAAAGGTCCCCCGAGGAGCACTCGGGGACTAACCTCTTTTATCTATGAATGATGAGGTATCATGCCTATGATTATGTTACTACATTTGCTTTTTCGTCCGGCACCGGGTTCGACCAGTCGGCCCGGGGACTCGCCGCCTCGAGTTATATCTAAAGTTCTGCTGCAGTTAGACAAGTAGTGTGCCGGCACCCAAGCCCCCTCTTGTCAAAAGTCGTAGCTCGAAGATCGACTGTCCGACTGGCAAGAGCCAAGGGCAGGAAAGGATGCCACATGAAAAATGGCTAAGGACTAACGAACTTATATAACGCGAGCGGCTCCCGCCCCGCCACCGCTACCAGAGTAGCCGGCTGGCCGGCTTTCCCGTTCACCTTGCCTGCAATCTTAGAAAGCTCGTGAGTACTTGTCTTACCAAAAACAACCAAGTCCTTCTCTAGCCACAGACTGCAAGCAGCTGTGCGGCTGGGAAGGCGGTGGCCAAGGGAAGACGGGCAAAGCAAAAGCCCAAAGATGAAAAAGCAAACATGAACGAAGCCAAGCACATGCATTAATTATATTTTACACAAAAGACCTTCAAAAGGCCAGCATTCAACATAGTTTGAATACACCCCGAGTTGGATGAACTGCACAAAATTTAATAAAAGTTGTTCAAAAGAGTAACAAGCAGGAAAGCAAGGACGCATACAAGCCAAGGAGCGACGAGCGAGTCAGGGGTTGGTGGAGACGCAGTGCCGGCTGGAAGATGACCGGCTGGCAAGTCTCGGCATGGTCATCACCTCTTGCAGACGGCGCGCTTGCACGCCTCGTTGCTAGAGGCACGATCAGGCTGAGGGGCTGGGTCGCTTCACCGTCTGGCACAACGTCTTCACCATCCTCCCCTCTTCCCCTTCGGCCCTCATTCGCTGGAAGCAATCTCCTCCGCCGAGTCCTCAACCTTTTGCCGGGTTCAGCCCAAACCACTCCTTCGGCTGAGCAACGCCGGCATCATCCACCTCAGGGGCAAAGACTGTCACAGCCCCAGAATACTTGAGTGTAATAGTTGCATCAGTGAGCATGCATCATGTTAAATTCAAGAAATTGATATGAGGAATATTCAAAGCCTCAGAAATTATTTTAAAAGAAGGGCAAGAACCCTTTAAATTGCATTCAGTGATCCCAACTTGCCCTAGAAATAGTTTTGAGAATTTTGGCAAGGGTTATATACCTAACCAAAATTTTGGAACATTTTTCAGGAATAATTTGGTCTCTGAATTTAAAACAATATTCTATTTGAATTTGAAAATATATTCAAATATATATGGGATATATTTTGAAATGCTTTGTGATGATTTATGTGCCTCTGGAAAAGTCCAAGAAGCAACAAAAAAATACTCAGAGGATGTTTTGGCATTGTTGATTTTGTTTGAATTCAAAACAGTGGCAAAAGATTAATTAAAAGAAAAACAGAAGGAAAATAAAATAGAACAGAAAGTTACCTGTAGCTCACCTTTGTGGCCTGTTACTGAAGCACCGGCCCAACCCCTATCCTGGCCCAGCCCACTAGGGGCAAGGGGGTGTTCTTCCTCCTCCTGCCAGAAGGATGCAGCGCGTGGACGCCCCGCGTGCGCACGCGCTTGGCCAGCTCCACCCTGCCTGCGTCATCCCTGACTCGTCCAAGGCCGCCACGACACCCCTGGAACCCCCTAGGCCTCCTCCTCGAGCTCATCCCCTCCCCTGGCTCTCTCTCTCTCACCAACCGAGCGCCGTCGCCGCCTCCGCTCGTCGATGCCGTAGCCACAGCCACCGCCTCGCCTCCCTGACGAGTCCAAGAGCTTTGTCAAGTCTCCCTCATCCTCCCCATCAAGCCAAGAGACGCGGGGCGCCCTGTGTCATCGCCATCGACATTGTCTTCATACTCGGGTGCCGACGATCGCCGCCGTGGCTCCGACGCCGTCCAAGCCTTCCCCGAGCTTGCGGACCCCTCCGTTAGATCTGCTGTGAGCTTTTGCATCTAACCCCTCTCCCCCCTCGCTCGATTGCTTCCTCCTACGCCGTTGCCATCGCGGCCGAGAGCTTGGCTCCGCCGGCCATGTTGTCATCGTGGCCACCATCACCTAGGGCCACGACCGAGCACACCACCGTGCTCAGCGCAATGCTAGAAGCCCAAAACCCACACCCACTGCTCCTGCCATGCACCGCATCCCCGTGTTCGTCGTGGCCGAACTCCGGCCGCCGCCTCTGTGCCGTCGTCGTCGTTTCCAGCGACCGAGGCCTCCCGATCGCTTCGCTAGACGTGGTCGAGCGCGGGCTACCTTCTGGTGGTCTCCGCGCGTCCAGCCGACGCTCGTAGCGCAAGTCCGGCGAGTTGCCGCCGCGGTTTTGGTCGCCGTCGGCCGAAGTCCGGCGACTGCCGACGTGGCCATCATTAGCACTAATCCCTGCCAGCTAACCACCACACAACCACTAACAGTGGGCCCCGCGTCGAGTCAAAGCACGAGTCAACGTGGGATTAGTGCCTCTGTCACTGACCAGTGGGCCCGACAGGTCAGGTTTGACCTGGACCGGGTCAGTTGACCTACTGACGTCACTGTTATAACACCCTCGATGCGACTATATCTCCTATGTGTCGAGGCAGACTTAGAGGCATAATCGCATTGAAGGCATATGTCGCAGTTAGGCAATATTCACAACATCCCATGTAATATAAATCATAAAGGGGAGATAACATAGTTGGCTTACACTCGCCACGTCAATCAAGTACATAAATAACATTACATCATCCAAACACTCATGGCCCGACTACGGCGCCAAAATAAAAGATAACCCAACATGCGACATGGTCCCTATCACCCCCAACTAGGCACCACTACTGATCATCAGGAAAAGAAACATAGTAATGTTGAGAGTCTTTGTAGAACTCCCACTTGAGCTCATACGCGTCTCCTGGAGCGAATCATCAGGCCCTGCATCTGGTGTAATAGTAATCTGTGAGCCACAGGGACTCAGCAATCTCGCACCCTCGCGATCAAGACTATTTAAGCTTATAATGGCAGTAAATATGAGTGGAGCTGCAGCAAGCGACTAGCAAGTATGGTGGCTAACTTATTCGCAAAAGGAGAGAAGAGGAGGCAAAGGCGCGAGCGAGAAACTAGAGAACAACCTGCGCAAACATTACTCCAACACCGTATCCACTTCCCGGACTCCGCCGAGAAGAGGCCATCACGGTAACACACTCAGTTGATTCATTTTAAATTAAGTTAAGGTTCAAGTTATTCTTACAACCGGACATTAAACAAATTCCCAATCTGCCCCATAACCACGGCACGGCTTTTCGAAAGTTCAAACCCTGCAGGGGAGTCCCAAATTAGCCATGACAAGCTCTCACGGTCAACGAAGGAATATACCTCCTCCCAAGACGTTCCGATCAGACTCGGTACCTCGGTTCTTCAAGACACTCCGACAATGGTAAAACAAGTCCAGCAACACCACCCGCTGTGCCGACAAATCCCGATAGGAGCTGCACATATCTCGTTCTCAAGGCACACCAGATAAGCTAAGCGTACGGGAGCCAACGTAACCCAAGTTACCAAGGGACGGCCCCGCACGGTGCTCTAGGTTGCACCAACACTCAGGGGAGCACTGACCCGGGGGGGGGTTAAAATAAGATGACCCTTGAGTCCGTGAAACCCAAGGGAAAAGGCTAGGTGGCAAATGGTAAAACCAAGGTTGGGCATTGCTGGAGGAGTTTTATTCAAGGCGGACTGTCAAGGGGTTCCCATTATAACCCAACCGCGTAAGGAACGCAAAATCCGGGAACATAACACCGATATGACGGAAACTAGGGCGGCAAGAGTGGAACAAAACACTAGGCGAGAGGCCAAGCCTTCCACCCTTTACCAAGTATATAGGTGCATTAAGATAACATAGCAATATGATGATATCCCAACAAGTAAATAAATGTTCCAACAAGGAACGGCCTCCAATCTTCACCTGCAACTAGCAACGCTATAAGAGGGGTTGAGCAAAGCGGTAACATAGCCAATCAACGGTTTGCTGGGACATGGTGGGTTAGAGGTTTGACATGGCAATTTGGGAGGCTTGAAAGCAAGTGGTAGGCATCGTAGCATTGGCATAGCAAAAGAGCGAGCAAACTAGCATAGCAAAGATAGTAGTGATTTCGAGGGTATGATCATCTTGCCTGCACAGTTGTCAGAGTTGACTGGATCCTCGAAAGCAAACTCAACGGGCTCCTCGTTAGCGAACTCGTGTCCCGGCTCTACCAAACAAGACAAACAAGCAACAAGGACACAATCAACCACGTGCAAGGATCAAGCAAAATGATTCAATGAAGATATGCTATGCGGGATGCGATGCGGGATGCAAAATGCAAGATATGACAGGAAATGCAAGAACCTGGCTTCAACTTGGAAATCCAAGTGTGCCACTGGAAAGATGAGATGAAATCGCTTGAAAACGATATAAGGAACACCGGAATCGGAGTTACGGTTTGGAAATGGCAAGCGATTCAAAAATGACACCGGTCTGCGATTTACAGCAAGTAGCCATCTAAATGCAATGAGATGAACATGCTACAGCACCCAAACATGACAACAAAATACATGGCAGGGATGTATTCAAGAAGCTTAACAAAAGTCTAGCACTGAGCTACGGCCAATTCATCCATTAACAGGTTCAAACAAGCATGGCAAAAATGCATATGGCAAACAGATCTCAGACTTAGTGAAATTAACACTTGTCTGGAATTTCAGATCAGGTATCTCTCTTCGGAGCAACAAAACTACATGCTACAGGACCTGAACATGGCAAAGTAAATCATGGCATGGAGCTAATCAAAGAGATTAAAAAAAATCCCTTAGTGACCTTGAGCCAAAAGGGATCGGAAAATACAATTGTAAGCATGTGAACATAGCAAAAACATAATCAGTTTTCAGACTTAGTGAAAACTGGCACATGCTGAAATATAACTAAAGTAGGCATGTTTACGAGCTCGATGCACTCACTACGGTGCAAGTCATGGAAAGACAAGCATACATTCATCAAGAAGGCACAAAATGCAAGCTAGACATGGCAAGAAAAAAAGCATAGCATGCACGGATCAACTACAACATCATCGGCAAAATTGCAAACAAGTTGACAATCTGCCCAGATTCACAAAGTAGCAAAAGTAGAGCTCGATTGACTCAAGATAGGGTGCTCCATAATTGCAAACAAAGATATGGATGGATAGAGAACTACAAGATTAACAAAACATCCTTACTGATCATCCTCAAAAGAGGCACGGATCACTAGGGAACAACATGAACATATGGCATCATGAGATAAACAGCTCAAGGACTTAGTGGAATTGCTAAGTCCCTGAAATCAGAATTAGCAAGTGCACCAGTTTGCAAGCTTGCACAAGTCACCACACACATCACAAAAATACATGGGTTGCACCTTTGGAAAGATGACAAAACCCTTAACAAAACATATGTAGAGCATCAGGGCATATCATGCACACATTAATCATGGAAAAAATGACAAAAACCTAAATGGAGTAGCAGATCTGACAATTATCTCAAGTAGCCCTCTTCTAACAGCATTTCATGCATCAAGATGAGCTCAAATGAAAATGATGCAATGGAGTGAAATGATGTACTCTCTGAGATGAACATTTTGATATGCTATATGCATGAATCGGAGCTACGGATGCAAAGTTACGGAGCTATGAACATGAGCACATGGATCTACAATTCCTGGGACTTAGAGAAAAAAATCAACCCGCGAGAAAAGTCAACTCGGGACACGGAAGCCGAGGCGGTGGCGCGGCTCGCCGGAGAAGTCGAGGACGGCGGTGGCCGGGGTTGGGGTCGCCGGATCCGGCTCTCCCGTGGCCGGATCTCGCCGGATCCGGTCGCCGGCGAGTCGGAGAGGCGGCGGGGAGGCTCCGCGACGATGGAGGAGGTGCGGCGGCGAGGCACGGCGGGGTTCGTCGGCGGCGGGGCCGGCTTGCTCCGGCAGCGGCGGCTCGGAGGAGGAGGCGGCGCACTCGGGCGGCGGGGAGCGGCCTGGCTCGGCGGCGGCGGCGGATGGCGGCTCGGGCCGCGGGGGCCGGTTGCGGGCCGGCCGGGCCACGGGCGGAGACGGCGGCGGCTTGCCACGTGGCGAGCGCGGGGTGGCTGGGGACGGAGGAGCGGACGCGTCCGGCCGGCGGACGTGTCCGGCCGGCGCGGATCTGGGATTTAGGGTTTGAGGACAAGGGGGATCCGGAATTTCGGAGGAGGGGCTAGTTTTATAGGTAGAGGGAGCTAGGAGAGTCCAAATGAGGTGCGGTTTTTGGCCACGCGATCGTGATAGAACGCTCTAGCTGATGGAGCAGGTTTAGGTGGGTTTTGGGCCAAATAGAAAGGGTGTTGGGCTGCAACACACCCGAGGCCTTTTTGGTCCCTCGGTTAACCGTTGGAGTATCAAACGAAGTCCAAATGATACGAAACTTGACAGGCGGTCTACCGGTAGTAAACCAAGGCCGCTTGGCAAGTCTCGGTCCAATCCGGAAATGTTTAATCCCCACACACGAAAGAAAGCTAGAAATGACCACCGGAGGAGAACGAAGCGCCGGAATGCAAAACGGACAACGGGGAAAATGCTCGAATGCATGAGACGAACACGTATGCAAATGCAATGCACATGATGACATGATATGAGATGCATGACAACGAAAACAACACACGGAGACAAAGACCCGAACCCGAGAAATAAATATAACTTAACGCCGGAAACGGCAAGAGTTGGAGTACAAATTGGGAAAGTTACATCCGGGGTGTTACAACACTCCACCTACGAAAGGATCTCGTCCCGAGATCTAGGACTGGAGAACGCCGGGTACTTCAGAACGGAGGTGATCCTCGCGTTCCCAGGTAGCTTCCACGGTCGGAATTGTGACCACTTGGCTGAGAAATTTGATGACTTGTTGTGAGTCTTGCGTTCAGTCTTTCAAGAATAGCAACTGGTGCTCACATATAGGAGATCTTCTTGGAGCTTCAATGTCCTCGAAGTTGATGGTGCGGTCAGGAGTCTTGAAACACTTTCGGCTGAGAGACAATGAACAAGCATGAACATTTTAAAAGTTTGAAGGAAGCTCTAGTTTTAGCGAGGTCGCCTCTCTTGCTGACAATCTTGAAAGGTCCCACGTATCTGGGGGCAAGCTTCCCTTTGATACCGAAGCGACGAGTACCTTTCATAGGAGAGACGCGGAGGTAAACATGATCTCCGATCTCGAAAGCCAAATCACGGTGCTTACTATCATAGTAGCTCTTCTGACGGGATTGGGCTGCTTTGAGGTTATCACGAATGACTTTGCAAATTTCCTCTGCCTCTGTGATTAAGTCATTACCCAAAAGCTAACGTTCACCGGTTTCAGACCAGTTGAGAGGGGTACAGCACTTCCTGCCATACAGAATTTCAAATGGGGCCTTGCCCGAACTTTCTTGAAAACTGTTGTTGTAGGAGAATTCAGCATAAGGAAGACAATCCTCCCACTTCATGCCGAAGGAGATCACACAAGCCCTGAGCATATCTTCAAGAATCTGGTTGACACGCTCGACTTGACCGCTAGCTTGAGGATGGAAAGCTGTGTTGAAGCGGATGTTCGTGCCCATGGCCTTCTGGAAAGAATCCCAAAACTTCGAGGTAAAGATGCTGCCACGGTCTGAAGAGATCACTTGTGGAATACCGTGCAGAGAGACAATTCGAGAGGTATAGAGTTCCGCCAATTGAGCTGCAGTGATCAACTCTTTGATAGGCAGAAAGTGAGCCACTTTGGTGAGTTTGTCGATGACAACGAATATAGCATCATTGCCACGCTTGGACTTTGGAAACCCAGTCACGAAGTCCATTTCAATGTGGTCAAACTTCCATTCTGGAATGGCAAGAGGTTGGAGGAGACCTGCTGGCCTTTGGTGTTCTGCCTTCACTCTTCTGCAGACATCACATTCATTCACGAATTGGGCAATCTCGCGCTTCATTCGAGTCCACCAATAAGCCTGCTTAAGGTCCTGATACATCTTCGTGCTCCCAGGGTGGATGGAGAGGAGAGAATTGTGAGCCTCGTTCAAGATCACTTTACGGAGGTCACCTTTGGGTACAACAATACGATCCTCGAAGAAGAGAGTGTCCTTGTCGTCAAGGCGGTAGCACTTGTACTTGGGCTGACTCTTGGCAATCCCAATCTTCACCTTTTCCACCATAGCATCAAGAAGCTGGGCTTGGCGAATCTGGTCTTCCAAGGTAGGAGAGACTTGAAGGTTGGCGAGGAAACCTTGAGGAACAACTTGCAGATTAAGTTTGCGGAAAGCTTCACAAAGCTTGGGTTGATAAGGCTTAAGAATCAGACTGTTGCAGTAAGCTTTCCTGCTCAAAGCGTCAGCAATCACATTGGCCTTGCCTGGAGTATACTCGATACTCGGATTATACTCTTGAATCATTTCAACCCATCGAGTTTGCCTGAGGTTGAGATTAGGCTGAGTGAAGATGTACTTGAGACTCTTGTGATCAGTGAAAATGTCCACTTTTCTTCCCAATAGAAGATGTCTCCAAGTCAAAAGAGCATGCACAACTGCCGCCAACTCGAGATCATGAGTGGGGTAGTTCTTCTCATTAGGCTTCAACTGGCGAGAGGTATAAGCAACAACTTTCTTCTCTTGCATCAATACTGCGCCAAGACCTTGGAGAGAGGCATCACAAAAGACCTCGTACGTCTTGGATTCATTAGGCGGAGTCAGAACTGGAGCAGTGATCAATTTCCCTTTCAAAGTGTTGAAAGCAATATCACACTCTGGAGACCAAACGTACTTGACGTGCTTCTGGAGAAGCTTAGAGAGAGGCTTCGCGATCTTAGAAAAGTTTTCAACGAATTTTCGGCAATAGCTTGCGAGACCGAGGAAGCTACGGAGTTGCTTCACGTTCTGAGGAGGTTCCCAATTCACAATTGCAGACACCTTCTCAGGATTCACGGCAATGCCCTTGGCAGAGATGATATGACCAAGATAAAGAACCTCATCGAGCCAAAATTCACACTTGGAGAACTTGGCGTAGAACTGATGTTCTCTGAGCTTATCGAGTACCAAACGCAAGTGCTTGGCATGATCTTCCTTATTCTTGGAGAAAACCAGAATGTCGTCGATATAGACCAAAACAAAGTCATTGGTGTAGGCGTTGAAGATGAAGTTCATCATGCGAGAGAACGACGGAGGAGCGTTGACGAGACCAAAAGACATGACAGTGTATTCATATGAACCAAAGCTTGTCCTGAAAGCCGTCTTGGGAATATCTTGCTCACGGATTCGAATCTGATGATAACCCATACGAAGATCAAGCTTGGAGAATACTTGGGCTCCTTTGAGTTGTTCGAACAGCTCATTGATGTTGGGAAGTGGGTATTTGTTCTTTATTGTCTTCTTGTTCACTGGACGGTAATCAACACAAAGTCGGTCCGTTCCATCCTTCTTCTTCACAAAAAGAAACAACCCACGGTTCTCTCT
>NC_053022.1:231147781-231243210 GCF_003073215.2 Triticum urartu
AATTCCGAGCTTGGCGCATAAGGTCTTCCAAAAGTAACTCAAGAACTTGACGTCGCGGTCCGAGACGATAGTCTTTGGCACACCATGTAGACGCAATATTTCCCTACAAAAGGGAGTAGCAACATGTGAAGCATCGTCTATCTTGTTACAAGGAATAAAATGTGCCATTTTGAGAAACGGCCCACAACGACAAATATAGAATCTTTCCCATTGCGAGTCCTAGGCAAACCAAGTACGAAGTCCATCCATAAGGTGCAAATTTGTTATGGGGATTGTTGTACCATAGCTCGATGTCGTGGTAGAAGTGGTGGTCCGGTGGCGCATCCACTAAGTCCGAGCACTCCATGGGGTCCATCTCCAATATCGCTCCTCCGTTCGCGAGATGTATCATGTAGACAACAAGAAGGAGACAACAATGAAAAAGTGACCCATTCAATATGAGTAATTGAGGATGGATCAAAGGGAAGGAGTTCACCTTTAGGAGATTCTTGCAAATGTAGGTGTTGCACATCGTGTATGCCTTCACATGACCAAATTGTCTCATGACCGTATTGCCTTGTGAATCCTTCAAAATGAAAGAACATGACAAACACTCAGAAAAACAAATGAGGTTAGCGGAAATGCAAAACCAATCATTCGTGTGGTGAGATACCCAACAAGTGTATGCATCATGCTCATCATAAGAAAGAACAAGGGAGCATTTCATTGTATGGAGGCATATGATGCGAGAACAACCAAATATAATAGGCTCAATCAAACAAGCATGCATCACAAGTAAGGTGTCCAAGTCTCCACGATCAATAAGCATAACAATTGGAGGCAAGCGACAATGAACAAGATGTATCATGTGAGAGGCACGGGCATATACGTAATCAACCCAAGAAAGCAAGTAATAATGGAACATGGGTGATGCGACAAAGCAAGCAATCATAGCAATCAAGTGGTGTGAGCTAGTAGTGCGCAGATGCAACATAATAGAGGGAATCATAGCAAGCATGTCATGGGTGCAAATAGTGTTCATGATTAATTCACATGACATAGCACCAGCATGAAAGGAGGATATGAGCAAAATAGGATCAATAGCATGAGGCACATGATAAACATGGCAATAGCAACAAGGATCTCCACCAAGCATGCAAATACACATAGGAGAAGCATAATGGTGAATCATGGGTAGATGCAAGCAAGGGTCACAATTGCATGGCAAAGGCATAGGAGCAAGCATAGCATGCAAAGTGATCACGGTAAAATGAGCAAGAAGCGAGAAGCGGTATATAGCCCATAGCCGTGTGAGGTCCAAGTGAGAGATATGTGCATAGTCCTTGTGCGAAGGGAATGGTGGTAAGGATAGTCCACGGGATTCCAAGTCATCATTGCTCCCAAGAGCTCGTTTCGTCAACTCTTGGGATTGAGAGGTTGATGAGTATACGTGAGTACCTACACAAAACAAATACAAAGGGAAAATTGTGTGTGCGTGGTAGATGTACACATCATCCATCATGATGCTCATGTGCTTGTGTTAGTTAGCACAAAATATCCAATCCTCAAATAAATGAGATTCGTGATATAGAAACATGTCATCCATCATGATAGGTTTGGTGTTATGTATAGCATAATGGAGACTCAAAGGATGTAATGCATCATGGAAAATATCTAGAGCATTGTGAGTAATGGTATGCATATGGTGCACACAAGGGATGTAATCATGCGATATACCATAATTTTCATGGCATGGCATATGAGATGAATTGTGGAAATTGTGCAAAGGAAGCATAGCAATATAATCACATGAAAAACAAAAGTCAATGACCATCATCTCGTCATCTATGCCGTAAGTGCAAATGGGATTTATGTGAATGGGGCATGCATAGTCACTATGTTGAGATTGAAATGATGCAATATGGGATATCTCACTCATAGCATATGACAAGGTTAATGGATTGTCAAACATGATGTGACCAAAAGAATTTTCACATGATATCCTATGGAGCATAGCATCACAACTAGGAAAATCAACATGCTCGTCATCATATTTATCATAAATAGGTAAGTCATGACATGAAGAAGTGGCACTAGCATGAAGCATGGGTATAGGTGTGTCAACATCATGCAAGCAATCATTAAAAAAATAGTCCATTAGTGGGACAAGAGAAGCACCATCACCTATGTTACCTTTGGAGCATCGCTCATGTGTTGTAGGTGAGGTGTCGAGGACCAGGTCGTGGTCATCTTCATCGTGATGGAACCATGTGGGGGGTGTAGCATCGTCCACCATGGCCATCATCATCTCCATTGGAGGTATGGACTCGTCAAGGATAGGCGTGTCGTCATGTAGGAGACCTAGCACCAAAGAAGAAAACACACTAGGAGTAGAGGTTAAGTCGTTAGAAATCAAAGTGGCCTCACATGCTGTGTCAACTACCTCACTCACTAAGTGTTGTGGCTCACTCACTCCCTCTCGAATGCTCTCACTCATATGGTTGGTGGAGTCAATCAAATGGCTCTCAACCTCACATAGGATGTGTGGCATACTCTCAAGTGTGGGGCTAGTGGTGGTCACACTCATCCTCTCGTACGAAATGCTCTCAATGTCACGTGTGGTGGAGTCACTCATGTCACTCATGTGGTGTTAGCTCTCCTCACATGGCAATTGGGGCATCTCGTCACATGTCGTTGTCGGAGAGATGTTGGTGCAAATGTCTCCATGCTCAATCATGTCGTGGTCGTAGCCGTGGATGAAGGCCGAAGATGGCACATCATCACTCTCCTCGAAGACCAAAGATAAGGTCTCATGAGCGGTCTCGTAGCTTGACTCAGAGTATGAGTCCAATATGGGCGCCATCTTCATGTTTTTGAAGAGTTTCATGCTCGTCGCCGTGGTAGAAGGGGATGGCCCTTGCTCGACCTTCTTGTCGTCATCTTCTTGTTGGAGGCCCAAATGATGTGGCACCTCGTAGCTCGTCTCCATGACAGAAGGGAAATTCCCATGCTCGGCCATCTTCCTTGAGGGGCTTCCGAAGATGAAAGTGTCTCCCTCGCTCGTAGTTGATCGCCTTTTAGTTGAAGATGTTGATGTAGGCGAACTCATGGGAAGTAGGCGAAGATGCCGTACGTCCGAAGGCGAAGATGCCTTTATAGCACTTGGCGAAGATGCCGAAGTGGTTGTTGTAGCCGTAGCGTGCTCTTGGTGGTGCTTGTCTCGCGGTCTTCTCTTGTGGTCATGAAGTTTGGACTTGGCATGAAGTAGGGCTTGTTGGGACTTGTAGGTAGGCGCATCTCGAGCATCTTCATGTTAATGCTGGCGTTGTCGCACTTGAGCTCATAGTACATGTCGTTCGTCGTCGTCGTGCACATGTTGCTTGGAGGCGACTTGCCCTTCATGACGAGGTGGATCACGAACGTGATGGTGGTCGCCACGGATATGTGGACGTGGACGTGCGCTTACATCTTGTTTGCGCTCCGAAGACTTGTGACTTGAATGTCGCCACCTTGAGGATGATGAAGGGGAAGTAGACTTGATCAAGGCTCGAATCTCCTCCATCCTTGCATCTTGCTCCTCCTTTTGTGCAGAAAGCTTGTTGTCGATGTAGTCCCTTTTCCTCGCTTCAGAGTGACGAATGTCGATGGAGAGGTTCTCGATGCGCTCTTGCAATCTTGATTGTGCGCCTTGCATTTGTCGTTGTAGATTGAAGATTGATGCTTTGGTGATGTAGTTGTTCACGCTGTCGTTGTTGTGGAAGACCGGAGATGAAATGCCTTGCCTATCCATCACAAGATTCGAGCCAATATGAGTGGAGAAAGAGAAGAACAAATACCAAATGTACCTTGACCGAAGTTGAAAGTGGATCAATGATCACTCCAATCTGGACAAGGAAATAGCACAATTGGTACAAATTCTTGTCGGTTTCTCAGACCTACACAAATAAGGCTTATGGTGGAGCTCGCTGAGGATAGTGGCATAAAACATTTGATGCAAAATGTTAGCAAGAGTCAATAATGTTGAAAGAGATTCACAAATTCGCAAGTGAAACAAGTAGACCAATAGCAATATGTGCCACACGGAAACACACACACGGATAGATAAATGGGGTCGTGCAACCAAGGAATGAGCTCAAAATGTGGAATCCACGGAAAATGCTCTTGTTGCACAACTCTAGAGAGACTCTAGCATGATTGCTCAATAGGCGGATACGACACTTGTGCACAACCTATTGGAGACAAAATGCAACGACTTCTATCCCAAGTATGCTATGTATATGTTGTTCCGGTGGTATGATCCAAGATGATCGGATATGACAATCTTATGCAATGTGGTATGATGCTATGGCACTTGCTTGTGTGCTCACTCTTTTTCTTTCCTTAAACGCTTATTATTTTTTTTGTATGGCCACTTTTGCACAATGCACAAACCAAGATAGCAATTGTATACATGCGGGAACAAACTTGTGGCGCAAAGGATGATATGATACCAAGATGATACCGATATGGTATGGTATGTATGCAATGTATGGTGTAGATCACTAATGTGCACAAGTAACGTTGCCGGCAATACTCAAATGGCTAGTGATGTAGGGTAGAGACCCTAATCGCCCGATCTTTCACGAAAGGAGCAGATCCCGAGGAAAACATGAAGAACACGAGGATGAACGGAAGGAAAACACAAGAGGAATTCACTAAACCGACACGAATAAGTCACACATGGGCTAGATCCTCGAGTACATAGAACGATACACGAATCCACGAACAACTAGGGACGATACACGGTAACCGGTTCTTCTCCGTGAGGAGGTCTTGAATCCACAAGGGGATCTTCCGTTGAAAAGGGGTCTTGAATCCAAGGTGGATCTTCTCCGAAGAGGGGCCGTGGTCTCTCTCAATGAGTAGATCCGATATGGATGAGCAATGCTCTGTCTCTCAAATGAGCTAAACCAGTGCTGCCCCTAGCTAGGATGAATGGGGGGTCTATTTATAGTCTAAGTGCAAATGGGGGAGATGTGAAGGGGTACATGGGCCTCGGGCCTGAACACTGTGTGCAGACAGGTACCGGACGTCTGCTAGGGACCGGTCGTCCGGTGTCTTAGGAGCTGCCGGACGTCCGGTGTCCTCCGGTCGTCCGCTGGTTCCGCTCTATGATGGGGGTGCGGGACGTCTGGAGGCTCCGGACATCCGCTGACTTCGGCTCTGGTGAGGTCGCGCCGGTCATCCGGTCGGGGCCGGATGTCTGCTCATTTGCCTCGGGTGCAGGGGCACCGGTCGCCCGGTCTAGACGGGACGTCCGCTGGCTGGGGCTCGGCTGATGCTTCAGGCGCCGGACATCCGGTCCCGGCCGGACGTCCGGTGGCTAGGAATTTTCCTGCAGCCCTTCTTCTTCTCCGTCTTCTCATCCATCTTCCTCTTCTTCTTGTCCTTGCTCCTTAGCTTCTCCATTGTACCTGAGTATGCACAAGGTATCCATATGAGGTAGTAGCCATGCTTCATGTGCATCAAAGTGGAATTGTGAGAGGAGAGATGTCCCCTCGGTTCCAAGGGCTCTTGCACGTGATCGAGTCATGGGTCCGGTAGGCACTTGATGAGACGATGGTAGGTCCATGGGGATGACCTTGGGATGCTCCGCATCATCTCCCCTCCCTTGGGGAAGATCCGTCCTCGGATCAAAATCTTCATCACCATGGAAGGGAGAGAGATCTTTGACGTTGAAGATGTCGCTCACGTTGTACTTGTCGCACGGGAGGTCGATCTTGTAAGCGTTTTCGTTGTAGCGTGCAAGCACCTTGAAGGGTCCATCCGCTCGTGGTCGAAGCTTGGATTTGCGTTCTTGTGGGAAGCGGTCCTTGCAAAGGTGTAGCCACACTTGATCACGAATGTTGAAGACCATAGGTTGCTTGTTGAAGTTGAGCTTGGTCGCAAGGCGTTGAACTTGGCGCTCGATGGTGTTTCTTGTATCTTCGTGCATCTTCTTGAGATGTGTCACACGCGCACTTGCGTCCAAATTGATGCGCTCTTGGAGTGGTAGAGGAAGAATGTCCAATGGTGACAATGGGTTGAATCCGTAAACGACCTCGAAAGGCGACTTGCCGGTTGTTGAGTGTCTTGCTCGGTTGTAGGCGAACTCGGTGATAGGTAGGCACTCCTCTCACTCCTTGATGTTCTTCTTGATGAGTAATCGAAGTAGAGCGGAGAGTGTGTGGTTTGTCACCTCTGTTTGGCCGTCGGTTTTGAGGATGGTACGCCGTGGAGAAGAGTAGCTTGATTCCGAGCTTGGCGCATAAGGTCTTCCAATAGTAACTCAAGAACTTGACGTCGCGGTCCGAGACGATAGTCTTTTGCACACCATGTAGACGCAATATTTCCCTACAAAAGAGATTAGCAACATGTGAAGCATCGTCTATCTTGTTACAAGGAATAAAATGTGCCATTTTTGAGAAACGGTCCACAACGACAAATATAGAATCTTTCCCATTGCAAGTCCTAGGCAAACCAAGTACGAAGTCCATGCTAATGTCTTCCCATGGTTGGTTTGGAATCGGTAGAGGCATATAGAGACCATGAGATTGAGCTTTGGACTTAGCTTTGTGTCATGTCGAACATCGGTTGGTGAAGTGATTGACGTCCCGAAACATCTTTGGCAAAAAGTACCTCTTCGAGAGCGCGGCAAACGTCTTGTCGCGTCCAAACTGTCCCATTAATCCTCCTCAATGCGATTCCTGCAAAAGCAATAAATGAAGGGACAACTTGGGGATGCAAAGTTGGTTAGCTCTCATAAGGTAGCCGTCTTTGATGTAATAACGTTCCCATGATGTATGCGACAAACACTTAGCATAAGGAGTGGCAAAAGTTTCATCATGCCATACAATTCTTTGATATGCTCGAAGCCAATGACATCTAATCAAGTTGCGTGACTAGCATTCATATGCAGGAAAGAGCATCCGCTACGATGTTTTCTTTACCCTTGATGTACTTGATGACATAGGGAAAAGACTCAATGAATTCACTCCATTTAGCATGACGCTTGTTCAACTTAGTTTGACCCTTGAGATACTTGAGAGTCTCATGATTGGTATGAATGATAAACTCATGGGGACGAAGGTACTGTTCCCATTCACGTGAAACATGGACTAATGCATATAGCTCTTTGTCATACATGGGGTAGTTGAGTTGCGCTCCGGAAAGTTTCTCACTAAAGTAAGATATGGGGCGCTTCTCTTGTGTTAACACACCTCCTATGCCATTACCACTAGCATCGCAATGAATCTCAAAAGGTTTGTCGAAATTGGGTAAAGCAAGCACGGGAGCATGAGTAAGCAAATTCTTAAGCTCATTGAATGCGGTATCTTGGGATGGTCCCCAAATAAACGGCGCATTCTTCTTGCTCAAAGCATGCAAAGGCGAAGCAATGGTGCTAAAATCCTTCACAAAGCAACGATAGAAACCCGCAAGACCAAGAAAACTACGCACTTGATGCAAGTTGGTTGGTTGAGGCCATGTCTTAATAGCATTGATCTTGGACTCATCTACATGAACACCCTCAGAAGAGACCACAAAACCCAAGAAAACGAGCTTGTCAACACCAAAAAGGCATTTCTCCATATTAGCATAGAGACGCTCTTTCCTAAGAGTTTGCAAAATGGTGCGGACATGGGTGACATGCTCTTGGATAGATTTGCTAAACACAAGAATGTTATCGAAGTAAACCACAACAAATATACCAATGTAAGGGCGAAAGACATGATTCATAAGGCGCATAAAAGTGCCTGGTGCTTCTGAGAGACCCATAGGCATGACTAACCACTCATACAAACCAAACTTGGTTTTTAAAGCGGTTTTCAATTCATCGCCCTCTTGAATGCGGATTTGATAGTAACCACTCTTAAGATCAATTTTGGAAAAGATAGTGGCACCACTAAGCTCATCTAGCATATTATCTAGGCGTGGAATGGGGTACCTATAGCGAACGGTGATAGCATTGATAGGTCTACAATCGGAGCACATGCGAAAGCTACCGTCACGTTTTGGCACAAGAATGACCGGTACGGCACAAGGGCTCAAACTTTCACGCACATGACCATGGTCTATGAGATGCTTTACTTGCCTTCGAATTTCTTTGGTTTCTTCGGGGTTGACGCGGTAGGGAGCTTTGTTCGGAAGCGGTGCTCCGGGGATGAGGTCGATGCGGTGCTCAATGCCTCGTAGTGGAGGTAGTCTCGGAGGTAGCTCATCGGGGAAAACATCTTGAAATTCCTGCAAAAGAGAAGACAACACTAGAGGAAGAGTGTGAGAAGTGTTAGTTTGTGGTGTGTTGTCCTTGCACACGAGGACGTAGTGTATGACACTAGATGGGTTCTCACACACTTCTCTCATCTCACTTTTGGTGGCAAATAGAACTAGGTTCTTGTTTTCTCTCATCGTGGAGGCACTCAATTTGGGCTTGTGGCGCTCACTCTCTTTTTGGTGGCTCACTCTCTCACCATTCTCTCCACGATGGGTGGCTTGCTTATCGGCGATCACTTGGCTTGGAGACATAGGTTGTAACACAAACTCCTTTCCTTGCATGTTGAAGCTATAGTGGTTTGTACGCCCATTGTGGACGACTCCTCTATCAAATTGCCATGGTCTTCCAAGGAGAAGATGGCAAACGGTCATTGGGATGACGTCGCACTCCAAGGTGTCTTCGTAGGCGCCGATTTTGAAGGCGACTTGTACTCGGTGCTCGACTTGGATAGTGCCGGAGTCACTAAGCCATTGCACTTTTGTATGGATGTGGATGCTTCGTCTTGGGCAATTGGAGCTTGGAGCAAAGTTCTTCACTTGCGAGATTGTGACAACTCCCTCCATCGATGATGACCTTGACGGATCGTTCATTGATGCCGGCCTTGGTGTGGAATATGGTGCATCTTTGGTCTTCTTCTTGGTGATGTTGGAGAGTCAAGACTTTGGAGACAACAAGTAAGGGACTTGAGACTTCATCACAAAAGACTTGTTCTCCTTCATTGTTCACTTGGCGGTACATGGCAACTTGCTCAAGGGCTTCCATTTCTCCTTCGCTCATGGAATCATAAGTGCCATCGTCGTTGAAGATCATGGTGTGCTTGTTGGTGCACTCATAGGACTTGTGGCCTCGGCCTCCGCAAGTGAAACACTTGAAGGAACTCGTCTTGATGGTCTCATCGGTTGGGGTAGATGATGATGAAGCTCTCGGCTTGAAGTTGCTCGTAGGAGGATGACTTGTAGTTGACGAAGCTTTCTTGGAAGTCGGCTTGTCGATGTTGGAAGTAGACGGTCTTGTAGTCGGTGTTGGAGTCGTTGAAGCTTGGTTATTGGAGAATCCGTAGGACCTGGACGATAACTTGGCATACTTGAAATCATCTTGCACTTGGCGTTCCGCTTTGGTAGCTTGGTGCACGAGCTCGATGAGATTTGAGTATGGTTGGAAGTCGGCGATCTTCTTGATAGGATGAATGAGTCCATTCAAGAAACGTGCCATAGTTTGCTCCTCATCTTCTGTCACATTGGCTCTTACTATTGCAATCTCCATCTCCTTGTAGTATTCTTCAATGCTCTAGGTTCCTTGCTTGAGTTGTTGGAGTTTCTTGAAGAAGTCGCGGTTGTAGTAGGTTGGCACGAAGCGTGCTCTCATGACATCCTTCATTTGTGCCCAAGTAGTGATGAGCGGATCACCTCTTGCCTCGCGGCACTCAATGACTTGTTCCCACCAAATGTGGACATAGTCTTGGAACTCAGGGGATGCCATCGCGATCTTCTTCTCTTCTTCATAATTGTGCAAACGGAAGATCTTGTCAACTTTCAATGCCCATGAAAGGTATTCTTCGGGATCGTTGCTTCCGTTGAACTTGGGCATGGTGAACTTGAGCTTGCCGTAGCGTTGCTCTTCATTGTGTTGGGGTTGGGGATGATGACGCCCATATTGTAGATGATTGTCCAATTCGTGGTGCTCTTGACCCGGAGGGTTGTCAACCTCGTGTTACTCTTGTCGCGGAGGATTCCCATTGTCGTCATTCTCCTGATGAACTTGATGGTCTTGGCGAGCTTGTGGAGGAACATGTCGAGCTTGAGGGAGAACTAGATGATGCATGCGAGCTTGAAATCGTCGTTCATGAAGTTCTTTGAGAAGTGCTTCCTCTTGTTCACGTGCTTGTCAGCGTCGGTCAGCAACGGCTCGACTCGGATCAAGTAGAGCTTGTTGCGCCTCAAGTGCTTGAGCGTCACGGAGTTGTTGTTCTTGACGTTGAGCCTCGGCATCTTGTGCATTTTGGTGTAGACGCACGCGTTCTTCCTCTTCATGTTGGCGTTGTTGTTGCCGTTCTCGAGCTAGCGTAAAGGCTTCTTCGGCTTGACGTCGGCGGCGCTCTTGAGAATCGGTGTCCCAAAGCGGATTGAGGTTTGCTCGATGGTCGGTGCGCGCAGCTCGACGAAGAGTGTTTGATGTCGGTGTACTTGACTCGGAATGGTGACTTGAACGACTCCTTCTTGAAGTGGAAGAAGAGCGGTTGAGCAACAAATCGCGAATCTCGTCCATCCTTGCGTCATTCTCTTGCTTGTGATCGTCAAGCTTGTGGTTGAAGTAGTCCCTTGGACGTTGCTCGGAAAGTCGCAAGTCGACAGCAAGGTTGTCGATGCATTCACTCATAGCTTGTTGCTCTTGATGCAAAGCACGTTGTGCACCAAAGAGGTGACTCTTGCTCATGAAGGAATTCATGTCGTCGTCTTGCTCCATGAAGAGTGGGTTGGTAGAAGTACTTGGCCTATCCATCATTCCAAGACAAGTGCGAGTGGTAGAAAGAGAAGAACGAATACCAAATGTACCTTGACCGAAGTTGAAAGTGAATCGATGATCACTCCAATGTAGGACAAGGAAATAGCCCAATTGGTACGAATTCTCGTCGGTTTCTCACACCTACACAAGTTAAAGCTTATGGTGGAGCTTGGTTAGGATGGTGGCACAATTTTTAATGTGAATGTAAGCAAGATTCAATAATGTTGGGGAAGATTCGCAAGATGCAATGTAACAAGTAGACCAAGCATATATGGTACACGGAAACACACGCGCAAAAAGATAAGTGGGGTTGTGCAACCAAGGATGAGCCAAAATGTGGTATCCACAAAAATGCTCTTGTTGCACAACACTAGAGAGACGCTAGCACGATTGCACGATAGGCGGATACAAGAACTTGTGCACAACCTACTTAGCAAAAATGCAACGACTTCTATCCCAAATATGTTTTATGCAAAGTGTTGCTATGCTATGATCCAAGATGATCGAGTAAGACAATCTTAATGTTGTAAGATGCTATGGTTCTTGCTTAAAAGTTCTTTTGCTTATCTTTCCTCTTTGCTTAAAAGCTTAGTTGGCTCTTTGATGTTTGAGCTCTTTCCTCATGCAATGCTTGACGAACCAAGATAGCAAGTGAGTATGCGATGACAACTTTGTGACACAAGAGATGATACCAATATAGGCAACAATGGTGTATGTATATATGTATGCTATGGGAAGTATGATCACTAAAGTGCACAAGACTCATTGCCGGCAATACTCTATGGCTAGTCTCGATGGGTAAGCAACGCAAAGGAGTAAGGCTATGATGACTATCAATGTAATGGCAAGAATGATATGTCCAATACCAAGATTAGGTTACCGGTCTTGCTTCCGGTATGGTGTCAAAATGGTGGCACGAATACCAAGTCGTAGTCAAGGTGGTCGTTGTTGATGACGCGTCCGTGGCGAAGATGAGCGGCGGCGATGTCGATGTCGAACCGTACCTAGATAGCCGAAACACAAAAGGATACGGTACCGCAACTCAAATTCTCAAAACCAAAGGCGACCAAAATCGTCGGAGTAGGTAGCGGTTAAGTGGTGGTGTGGGTTGGGATATTGGGACGGTTTGCGGAAGTTGGAGGTGGTCTAGCGGATGATTTGGTGGAAGTAGCAGTCGTCCGGAAGTGGACGGATGTCCGGTCACCGGTCGTCCGGTAATGGTCGGACGTCCGGTGCTTCCTGGGTCGCCGGACATCCGGTGAAGTGACGGTCGTCCGGTGGTCGGCGTCAACACGAAATTTCAGATCCGGGAGGTGATTGTGGGGATTTTGGGAGGGATTTCGAGGTGGAAATGGTGGGGGAAAGGCGAGATCCACTTGCAACACAACAAATTCACGGATCAAATCCAACAAAACATCATCAAAACTCACAAAACACAAGAAAAATTTTTGTGGCTATTTTTGTGGGGATTTTTGGATTGGGACGAAAAACAACAAAATCAAGCTAGAAAAACGAGGAGGGGCCTCCGAAATCGTGATCAACCTTGCTCATGATACCAAGATGATGTAGGGTAGAGACCCTAATCGCCCGATCTTTCATGAAAGGAGCGGATGCCGGGGAAAACACGAAGAACACGAGGATGAACGGAAGAGAAAAACAAGAGGAATTCACTAAACCGACACGAATAAGTCACACATGGGCTAGATCCTCGAGTACATAGAATGATACACGAATCCACAGACAACTAGGGACGATACACGGTAACCGGTTCTTCTCCGTGAGGAGGTCTAGAATCCACGAGGGGATCTTCCCTTAGAACGGGGTCTTGAATCCAAGGTGGATCTTCTCAGAAGAGGGGCCGCGGTCTCTCTCGTGGAGTAGATCCGATACGGATGAGCAATGCTCTATCTCTCAAATGAGCTAAACCAATGCTAACCCTAGCTAGGATGGATGGGGTGTCTATTTATAGTCTAAGTGCAAATGGCGGCAAAGTGAAGGGGTATATGGGCCTCGGGCCCGAACACTGTGCGCAGACAGGTACCGAACGTCCGCTGGGGACCAGTCTCCGGTGTCTCAGGAGCTGCCAGACGTCCGGTGTCCTCCGGTCGTCCGCTGGTTCCGCTCTATGATGGGGGTGCCGGACGTCCGGAGGCTCCGGACTTCCGCTGACTTCGGCTCGGGTGCGGTCGCGCCGGTCGTCCGGTCGGGGCTGGACGTCCGCTCATTTGCCTCGGGTGCAGGGGCCCCGGTCGTCCGGTCTGGACCGGACGTCCGCTGGCTGGGGCTCGGCTGATGCTTCAGGCGCCGGACGTCCGGTCCCGGCCGGTCGTCCGATGGCTGGGAATTTTCCTGCAGCCCTTCTTATTCTCCGTCTTCTCGTCCATCTTCCTCTTCTTCTTGTCCTTGCTCCTTAGCTTCTCCATTGTACCTGAGTATGCAGAAGGTATCCATATGAGGTAGTAGCCATGCTTCATGTGCATCGAAGTGGAATTGTGAGAGGAGAGATGTCACCTCGGTTCCAAGGGCTCTTGCACGTGATCGAGTCATGGGTCCGGTAGGCACTTGATGAGACGATGGTAGGTCCATGGGGTTGACCTTGGGATGCTCCGCATCAGCTAGTCTCAATAGGAAAGTGACTCAAAATGGGCTAGGGGTTAACAATGCAATGGCAAGGGAATATACAATGGAGGGGTACCATGATACCAAGATGATATGGAGGTTACCGTCTGTGTCGATGATGAGTGGCGGTGATCTTGACGGAGATACCAAGATGATGGAACTCGTCCCTAAGTAGCCGAAACACCTTAGGAAAAGGAAAAACCGCGAACTCAAAATCTCAAATGTGAAAATGGTGGTAGTGGGATGCGATGGTGGTGTTGCGGAAGCTCAATGGGGTTACGGCAATGCAATGATGGGTTATGCGAGTAGGCAATGCGGAAGTGGAGGTTTGTTGGGTTATGTGAGTCAGAGTTGGAAGCACGGTCCCTAAGTAGCCGAAACACCTTAGGATACACAACTCACAACACAAACAAAATTGGGTTAGGTTGGGGTGGCGGAAGTGTATGGTGGGTAAGCCTATGCGGAAGTGGTGGTGGTGGTTGATGAGGAAGCAACCATCCCAAGTAGCCGAAACACCTTAGGAGACTCAAGTCACAACTCAAACAACCGCTAATGCTACGGGGAACAAAATTGGTTAGGTTGCAGAAGTCGGTGGTGGTGTAGCGGATGATGTAGTGGAAGCCCTAGGAAAAAGATGTCAAAATTCCAAATATTTGATGGTGTCAAAAGGTGATGAAACCAAGGTGAGGTCCTCGGGCACGTCGATAGCTTCAAAACGAGCCAAAGAACACTCAAATCGGAGTTCGAAGTGAAAAGTTGTGATGAATACGGTGAAAGCGGCTGATGTTGAAATTCTGTGTAATGTTTCGGGTTAGGCCGGAAGTTCCGGGCCTAGGGCCGGAAGTTCTGGGGGGTGGCAGGAAGTTCCCGGGGGTCACGGAAAAAGTGCGGGGAGTCTGGGCATTTTTGAGGTAAACTTTCTGGTTAGCCCGGAAGTTCCGGGGTTAGGACGGAAGTTCCGGGGAGTCCGGAAGTTTCGGGGGTCGTGGAATTTGTTCCGGGACGAACCCTAAATTCCGGATCTGAGAACGGGGGCGGAAAAACTCGATTTCCCGGGGAAAAATTGAGACGATTTCATGGATAGAAATGGGGGAAAAGATGGGGAATGCTAGATCCACTTGAGACACAACGAATCCATGGATCAAAATCAACAAAACATCATCCAAACCAACAAATCACAAAAAAGTGTGGCTATTTTTGTGGGGATTTTCGAATTAGGGACAAAATCAACAAAATTAGGCTATCAAACAAAGAAGGGAGGCTCCGAAATCGTGATCAACGTGGCTCATGATACCAAGATGATGTAGGGTGGAACCATAGTGGCCCAATCTTTCACAAAAGGAGCGAATCCCGCGATGAACACGAAGAACACGAGGATGGAAACGAGGGGGAAAACACAAGAGGAACACGAGAAACCAACAAATATGATCACACATGCGGTAGATCCATGAACACAAAGGAAGATACAAGATCCAAAGTCAACAACGGACGATACAAGAGGTAACCGGTCTTCTCCGTGAGGAGGTCTTGAGTTCTTCTCCAAAAGGAGGTCTTGAATCTAAAGGGATCTTCTCCGTAGAGGCCGCGGTCTCTCTCATGGAGTAGATCCGATGTGGAATGAGCGTAGCTCTATCTCTAAATATGAGCTAAACGAACGCTAACCCTAAAATGGTGGAGGTGGAGGAGTATATATAGTCTAGGGCCACGAAGGGGTAAGTGAGGGGCAAAATAGGTACATGGGCCTCGGCCCAGGCACTCTGCACGCCGGCAGGCCGGAAGTTCCGGGCAGGGACGGAAGGTCCGGGCTCCGGAAGTTCCGTGTGGGTTCCGGTGTAAGCCGAGAGTTGGCGCGGCGCAGGCTGTGCTGGAGTCCGGGGGCCGGATGGTCCGGGCAAAGTTCCGGGCAGGTTCCGGGCTGATCACAGATTTGGCACGCCCGGGCATCGTCTCGAGTGGCGAGGGCCGGAGGTTCCGGGCTGGCCAGAAGGTCCGGGGGCCGGAGGTTCCGGGCTGTGGCCAAAAGGTCCGGGCCTGGCAGAAACTCTGCACAAGTCTTGACGCTGGTTGTTCCTTCTCCTTGAGTCCTTGATTCGTGAGAACATGTAGTGTCTTGGCATTAGTTAGCAACCATGTCTCGGAAGAATGGAAAAGGAAACGACTTAGGAACGAGTTCACCTTGTGTCCAATGGCGTATGCTCGAGGTCGAGGTCTCGTCGTAGTGTACATGGGGATGATCGTAGGATGCTCCGCATCATCTTACATGCGGAAAGGGAAGATTCGGAAAGGAGCGAGTTCACCTTAGGTCCAAAGGTGTATGCTTGAGTGTACATGGGGATGATCTTAGGATGCTCCGAATCATCAAGACCTCCTCACGGAGAAGACCGTTACCATTGTATCGTCCCTAGTTGATCGTCTACCGTGTATCGTTCCATGATCCGAGGATCTATGATGTAGGGTAGAACCCTAGTGGCCCGATCTTTCACTAAAGGAGCGAATCCCGCGATGAACATGAAGAACACGAGGAGGGAAATGAAGGGAAAATCACGAGGGGAACACAAGAGAACACTCAAACCAACAAGAACAAGTCACACATGTGCTAGATCCATGAACACAAAGGAAGATACAAGATCCAAAGTCAACAACGGATGATACAAGAGGTAACCGGTTATTCCCCATGAGGTGGTCTTGAATCCACAAGGGGATCTTCCCGTGAGGGGTCTTGAATCCAAGGTGGATCTTCTCCGTAGAGGGTCCGCGGTCTCTCTCATGGAGTAAATCCGATATGGATGAGCGAAGCTCTATCTCTCAAATGAGCTATCACAACGCTAACCCTAAAACATAGGTGGAGGGGGAGTATATATAGTCTAAGGGGCGAAGGGGTACATGGGCCTTGGCCCAGAAGCACTGCACATAGGTAGGGAGGGACGGCTGTCCGGGCATTGGGCCGGATGTTCGGGGCTTCACGGGGAGCCGGATGTCCGGGCTGGCGGGCCGGATGTCCGGGCTGGCAGGCCGGATGTCCGGGCTGACAGAGCTGGTCACGATGCTCTCTGGAATGGCTTGTCCGGATTTCTGGGGCGAGGCCGTATGTCCGCGTGTTGGCGAGGCGCCGGATGTCCGGGGCCTGTAGCACTTCGGCTGCAGGGCTGCTGCTGTTGTTGATATCTTCAGGGGCCGGATGTCCGGGCCAGGGCCGAATGTCCGGGTCCTGGGAGATGTCTCCATCTTCTTCCGTCGTCACTTCCATGCTTCCCTCGCGGATGGTGTAGTTGTTCCTTGGCGCTTGCACTCCTCCTCGTCGTCCGTAGTGTTCCGACGATACCTATGCATGCACACGAGAGGGGTGTCAAGTAGTATACCATCCTCGAAGGGGTCAAGTGAGCACGTGTAAAGGAGATGATTCACCTTTGTGTATGTCAAGTAGATGTCGCACGTGTCACTCGCCAAACGGACTCTTGACATGGTGATGTCCATAGGATGCTCCGCATCATCTCCCCTCCCTTGGGAAAGATCTGACCTCGGATCGAAATCCAAATCACCATGGGAAAGAGATGGCGTCGCCGTGTAGGAGTGGTCGATCACCAAGTTCTCATCATCTTGGGCACTCTCCAATGTCGCACCATCTTGGGATTCCTTCAAAAGTAGCACAGACAACAAACACTTCGAAAAACAAATGTGGTTAGCGTTAGTGCAAAACCAAGCATTCGATAGGTGAGTCACCAAACAAGTGTCGTCATCATTCAAAGCATATGGTTTGACAAAGGATTGTGACATGGCATATAAGCATATAAATTGAGCACAATCAAAGATATCATGGGGACAAGCATGTAAATGTGAGGTAGTGATGCAAATATGTGTAACAAGAGAATAAGCATCTACCTCAAGATCATAGCAATCATGGGCAAATTACTCAATGAAAAGTCTATGGTAGGCATAGGAATCATTCACAACACCAAATAAAATGAAGTGTCTAAACACATGGGTCAAGTGCAAGACAATCCAAGCATAATGTGCATTGGGTGTAGTGAATATCGTGTGGCACTCAACACAATGGAAAGAGCAATTGTTCATCATGTGTGAGGCAATCAAGGCAAGCATGTAGCAGTCAATGGGACATGGCATATGTGAATTGATGACATTGTTGCAACCAAACATGTGATAGGAGCAAGTAATCCAAGAATTGGATTCAACACACACGGCATATATATCATGATGCATGGAATTGTGAAAATGACAAGTGGAAGCAAGATCTCTAACATGTGCGCAAGCAAGGGGTCCAAGATGACAAATAAGTCGCATGGTGCAAGCAACACAAGTAGTATGATCCACAATATGCATGCTCATGGTTTGGGGGTTCTCAAAAGAGAAGGATATCAACTTGAAAGCATGTTCTTGTGCGTCCTTCACAATGCCTAAGTACAAGCAAGTGCGATGTAGAATCGTCGTGGTAGAAGGTGGTTCACTCTCAAGAGCTCCGATTGTCAACTCACGTGATGTGGAAGTTGACACGAAGTCCAAGTATCCTACACATGCACACAACAAAAGAAAGAACATATGCACATGGTAGATAAACACATCATCCATCATGATGGTTCTCTTCTCTCGCACATAACCATTAGAAGCACAAGTGCGTGAAGAATATGATGCAACAATGGCAATATTCATGGCACTAGGTATATGGTGCAAAGAGGTAAGACAAGCATGCTTCATAAGGAATATGTCAAAATCTCCAAATATATGTGAGAATGCTATGGGGGCAAACTCATTATCAAGACTAAAGGCATAATTGCACTCAATACATGGCAATTCATCTGGCATAAGAGAGGCAACATAAGGAGAGATATGGCAAGAAGCAATAACAATCATGTCGTGCAAACTAGTGGAGCGAAGATGCAACACACTAGAGGAAATCATGGCAATGATGTCATGTGAGTAAATAATAGGCATAGGCAATGCACATGACATATCGCAAGCACGAACACAAAGCAAGATCATAGTATAATCATAGGCATGGGGCACAAAGCAAATATGGCAATAACAAGTTATATCTCCACCAAGCTTGCAAATACACATAGAAGTACTAGAATAAATCATCATGTGTAATGCAAAGCATGGGTCACAAATGCATGGCAAAGGCATAGGAATGAGCATATCATGCAAAGTGAACATGGCAAGATGGGCATATAATATGTAATGGACAATAACCCATAGCCAAGTGAGGGCCAAGTAGAAGAAATGCGCGAAGAGAGTGATGGGAAAGGCAATGCATGGGATTCCATGTCATCATTGCTCTCTAGAGCTTGTTTTGTCAACTCATGGGATTGCGAGGTTGACAAGTATTCATGGGTACCTACACAAAAGAAACACAAACGGAAGAAATTGTGTGGGTGGTAAATGTACACATCATCCATCATGATGTGTATGTGCACATGAAAGTTAGCACAAGATAAGCGTTTCTCAAAGAAATTTGATGCATGGTATAAGAACATGTCATCCATCATGAAAGAATAGTTATTGTGTATAGCACGATGGGGATGCAAATTGAGCATACAAGTATAAGGATCATGCCATGGATGGGAGTGATCAAAATCTCCTAAAATGTATGAGGAAACTATGGGGGTCTCCTCATGAGCAATATTGGAAACATCATCTGCAGAAAATGGACAACATCCAAAACAATGCATATCCGAAGCTAGGTGGTCATGGCATGGCATATGCGACAAAGGATGCAAAGGGAGCTATCAATACCATCACAAGAAAAACAAATGCCAATAACCATGGGCTTGTCATCTATGCCATAAGTGCAAATTGGGTTAATCTTAATGGCATATGCATAGTCACTACGAAGAGATTGCAAATATGACATGTGGTCGATCTCATGCATAGCATATGACAAGTCAAGCGGATTGGCAAACATGATGTGACCGAGAGAATTAGCACAAGAAATCCTATGTAACATGGCATCACAACTAATAGGCTCCACATGGCAATCATCATACTCATCATAAATGGGTAAATCATCGCATGGGGAAGTCACACTAGCATGAAGCATGGAAATAGGTTGATCAACATCATGCAAGCAATCAACGTCAAGAATGTCCACTAGTGGGACTAGAGCATCAGCTTCACCAATGTTACCTTTGTCATTCCACTCATGTGGTGTAGGTGAGGTGGGAAAGACCAAATGGTGGTCATCTTCATCTTGATGGAAGCATGTGGGGGGGTGCATCACATTCCACCATGGCCATCGTCTTGTCCAAAGGTAGGATGAAGTCGTCGAGAATTGGCCGTCATCGTATAAGGGACCTAGCACTAAATGAGAAGACACAATAGAGGTAGAGGTCAAGTCGTTAGTGTTGAAAGTGACCTCACTTGACCTATCAACTATCTCACTCTCTCTACGTGGTGGTTCACTCACTCCCAAATGTAGGTGCACTCAATCTCACGTATGGTGGAGTCCCTCATCACACTCAAGTGGTGGGGGTTGTGGCTCTCCTCACATGGGAATTGTGGAAACACAGCATATATGGGGCTAGTGGTGAAATCACTCTCACTCTCAATATGGTGGCTAAAGTCACTCAAGTCATTGATAGAGGCAAAGGTGTCCCGATGTTTTGATGAGATGGCGGCTATCGTTTCTGTGGGAGTCGACCTTGACGATCCGACTACGAACGTGCCAGACGTCGCGCCTTAGCAATCACAAAACCAACTTCCGAGGGGTTATTGACCACGCTGGAGCACGATCAGCCTGACCACGAGGGTCTGTTTCCTGCAAACAAACGAAGAACAAGCAATAAACTGAGATTGCAATCTGGATAATGCGAATATAAGATGAAAGCTTTATTGATCAAGTTGGGGTTCTGTGACGTCTTGGTCTAGTCGTTGGACACAAACGAAGTATGAGGAGTTGCAGCTATGGCGAACTTTTAATCTAAACAAAACCCGAAGTCTAAACGATGCCCTAAGGGCTATATATATGGAGGAGAGAGGGGGAATTTCGTGGCCCTTGGTGGAGGGGTCCGAAACCAACCCTAACTCTTATTTCCCCACACATACGGACTCTAAAAACAGCTTATACTTAAGTACTTAGAAAATACGTGGGCCTGGCCCAATAATAAGGTGACGCAGCACCTAGAATAGCCTCTAGACGAAATTTATGAAGTGGCATTGATAGAGGCAAAGGTGTCCCGTCTTTCGATGAGATGGTGGCTATCGTTTTAGAGGAAGTCGACTTTGACGATCCGGCTACGAACGTGCGAGGACGTCGCACCTTAGCAATCGCTAAACCAACCACTACTACAAAAACAGCTATAGCCAATATGGACACTAATGGCGCACTGTACATGTGGTGCGCCACTACTAAATACTAATGGTGCACCATGTGTTGGTGCGCCATTAGTGTGCAAATACTAATGGCGCACCACATCCACGGTGCGCCATTAGTAAACATAAATTTTTTTTAAACTAGTAATGGCGCACCATCCCACGGTGCGCCATTAGTAATTATGTTTCAAAACAATTCAATTTTTTTAATTTTTTTAACTACTAATGGCGCACCGTGGGAGTGGTGTGCAATTACTAGTTGAACTAGTAATGGCGCACCATCCCACGGTGCGCCATTAGTAATTTGGCCCAAACATTCCCCCGAATGCACCCCACATGTGGACCGCCTTTTCAGTTTCAAAAAAATAAAATAAAATAAGCTTCCCATGTGATATGTGGTCTAGTTGTTAGCAAAATTTACAAACATGAATTTTCGACTTTTTTGCAAAATCTCTCGAGAATTTGTAAAAATGGGCATAACTTTTGCATATGAACTCGGATGAACAAGTTTTTTATATGAAAAATCATCTACTCGAAAAGTTACATCCAAATTTAACCAGGGAAACCCCATTAAACATTTTCAAAATCCTCAAAAACCGAACAGAAAAAAGATACGAGGCTTTTAAGATCTGGAGAGGAAAAAAATTCAAAAAAAATCAAACTTACTAATGGCGCACCTGCCCATGGTGCGCCATTACTATCTTCCCGCCTTCAAAATTCAAAAAAAAATAAAAAAAAGTTACTAATGGCGCACCTGCCCATGGTGCGCCATTAGTATCTTCCCGCCTTCAAAATTCAAAAAAAATTATTAATGGCGCACCTGCCCACGGTGCTCCATTACTATGCCGTATATATGGCTGGGCGTGTCCTCTCCTCCTTACCTCTTCATTCTTCTCCTCCACTCCACCTCTCCTCCACTCCATCTCCTCGTCTCCTCCACTCCATCTTCCCTTCTCTCCTCCACCATACTACCCTCTTCCTCTCCGGCGACCTCCTCCTTCCTCCTCTGAGGCCACCTCCTCCTCCTCTTCGGCGACCTCCTCCTCCCTCCTCTCCGGTGAGCTCCTCCTCCCTCATCTCCGGTGAGCTCCTCCTCCCTCCTCTCCGGTGAGCTCCTCCTCCCTCCTTTCCTCCCACCCCCTCATTGTTTCTCCTTCCTCCTCTTCGATGCTCCAGTGAAATCCTCTCCGGCGACCTCCTCCTCTTTGGCGATGTAGGCGAGCGCCTCTCCGGTCACCTCCTCCTCCTCCTCTCCGGCGAACTCCTCTCCGGCAAAAGAACACGACAAAAGAACGTACAAGATCCAAAAACAGGAAAAATTTTGAAATAATATCGTGCAAAAAAACAAGGAAAAAAACAGGCAAAAAATGGGCAAAAAAATCCAGATCCAAATTCAAAATTCAAAATTCAAAAATAGCAATGGCGCATGGTGGGGTTTAGACGGTGCGCCACTACATTTTTCCCGCCTTCAAAATTCAAAAATACTAATGGCGCACCGTGGTCTATACTAATGGCGCACCAGTGGCCTATACTAATGGCGCACCGTGGCCTATACTAATGGCGCACCACTGGTGCGCCATTAGTAAAAAATACTAGTGGCGTGGTACTACTGGCGCACCAGTAGTGCACCATTAGTAGGCAAAACTGGTGCACAACTACTAGGCCTTTTCCTAGTAGTGAACTCCGAGGGGTTATTGACCACGCTGGAGCACGATCAACCTGACCACGAGGGCATGTTTCATGCGAGCAAACGAAGACCAAGTAAGAAACTGAGATTGCAATATGGATATTGCGAATATAAGATGAAAGCTTTATTGATCAAGGTGGGGTTCTGTGACGTCTTGGTCTAGTCGTTGGACACAAACGAAGTACGCGAAGTTGCAGCTATGGCGAACTTTTAATATAAACAAAACCCAAAGTCTAAAAGATGCCCTAAGGGCTGTATATATGGAGGAGAGATGGGGAATTTCGTGGTCCTTGGTGGAGGGGTCCGAAACCAACCCTAACTCTTGTTTCCCCACACATACAGACTGTAAAAATAGCCTATACTTAAGTATTTAGAAAATACATGGGCCTGGCCTAATAATAAGGTGACGCAGCACCTAGAATAGCCTCTGGACGAAATTTATGAAGTGGCATCTTGTATATTTCGTCCCATGCTTCATGCACTCATTATGGTGGCTTCAGAGTCCTGGAATCATCACGTGTAACTCCGTTCTTTTTCCCCTTGCGCATGCCATCATCTCCATGCTTGAACTTGCTCCAAGGTTCATCTTTCTTGTCCAAGCTAGGCCCTTCATTTTTAAGCAAAACAAATGTATCCAACTTAGGCAGCATCATATTCACATGAACATTAGAATCGTTACCAAGAAACGAAAGTACCTAATGATTCAATTGGCATGCGCGAGCTCTAGTAATTGGTCCAGTATGTACAGCAGCAAGGGCTGTGGGTGTAACAATGGTATTGATGTCCTCATCAGGCATCTTGTATATTTCGTCCCATGCATCATACACTCATTATGGTGGCTTCAGAGTCCTGGAATCATCACTTGTAACTCCGTTCTTGTTCCCCTTGCGCATGCCATCATCTCCATGCTTGAACTTGCTCCAAGGTTCATCTTTCTTGTCCAAGCTAGGCCCTTCATTCGTAAGCAAAACAAATGTATCCAATTTAGGCAGCATCATATTCTCATGAACATTAGAATCCTTACCAAGAAATGAAAGTACCTGATAATTCAATTGGCGCGCGCGAGCTCTAGTAATTGGTCCAGTATGTATAGCAGCAGGGGCTGTGGGTGTAACAATGGTATTGATGTCCTCATCATCCTCCCCTTCTTGAAATGATGTCATCCTCGACGAAAGTTCATCGTCCTCACCCAAATAAGGCATAAATCTGCAATGTTAAGTAATTGGTCCAGTATGTATAGCAGCAGGGGCTGTGGGTGTAACAATGGTATTGATGTCCTCATCATCCTCCCCTTCTTGAAATGATGTCATCCTCGACGAAAGTTCATCGTCCTCACCCAAATAAGGCGGGCATTCTCTCGCATAATGACCTCAACCCTTGCAACGTCGACAAATAATATCATGTGTTTGCCCTGTTGATGCCATGGATGAAGAAGAGCTCTTTGCAGTCCCAGAAGGTGTGCTCTCGCCATTATAGAATCAATTCAGAACGTTCTTTAGCATCAAAATTAACCTTCTCCGAAGATGGAAGAGGCAACAAATCAATAGGTGCACGAGGTAGGAAACCATACACAATTTCAAAAGGGCACATCTTAGTAGTAGAATGCAATGAACGATTATAAGCAAATTCAATATGAGGCAAGCATTTTTCCCACATTTTCTTGTTATTCTTCAAAACAGCCCTAAGCATAGTAGACAATGTTCTATTGACAACCATACACAATTTCAAAAGGGAACATCTTAGTAGTAGAATGCAATGAATGATTATAAGAAAATTCAATATGAGGCAAGCATTCTTCCCACATTTTCTTGTTATTCTTCAAAACAGCCCTAAGCATAGTAGACAATGTTCTATTGACTACTTCAGTTTGTCCATTAGTTTGGGGGTGACAAGTAGTACTAAAAAGCAGTTTAGTCCCCAACTTAGCCCATAAACATCTCCAAAAGTGGCTAAGAAATTTAGTATCACGATCTGAAACAATAGTATTTGGCACACCATGCAAGCGACTAATTTCACGAAAGAACAAATCAGCAACATTAACAGCATCATCGCTTTTATGACATGGTATAAAGTGTGCCATTTTTGAGAACCTATCCACAACAACAAATATGCTATCCCTCCCCTTCTTTGTTCAAGGTAAACCAAAAACAAAGTCCATAGATATATCCTCCCAAGGAACACTAGGTACAGGCAAAGGCATATATAAACCATGAGGATTGAGTCATGACTTAGCTTTTTGACATGTAGTGCAGCGAGCAACAAAACGCTGAACATCCCGTCTCATCTTTGGCCAAAAGAAATGTGTAGCAAGTACGTCCTCCGTATTCTTCATGCCAAAGTGTCCCATTAGTCCTCCTCCATGCGCCTCCTACAACAACAAAAGACGAACAGAGCTAGCTGGAGTGCATAGCTTGTTAGCACGAAACACAAATCCATCGTTAAGAACGAACTTGTTCCAAGTTCTCCCTTCCTTACAATTCTGCAATACATCTTTAAATTCAGCATCATGCACATATTGATCTTTAATGGTCTCCAAACCAAATATTTTAAAGTCAAGTTGTGAAAGCATAGTATAACGACAAGACAATGCATCAGCAATAACATTTTCTTTACCCTTCTTGTGTTTAATGACATAAGGGAAAGTCTCAATGAATTCAACCCATTTAGCATGTCTACGGTTCAGTTTTGCTTGACTTCTAATGTGTTTCAAAGATTCATGATTAGAATGTATAACAAATTCCTTTGGCCATAAATAATGTTGCCATGTTTCTAAGGTCCGAACAAGAGCATATAATTCTTTATCATAAGTAGAATAGTTCAGACTAGGCCCACTCAATTTTTCAGAAAAGTATGCAACAGGTTTGCCATCTTGTAATAGCACACCTCCTAATCCAATTCCACTAGCATCACATTCAAGCTCAAAAGTCTTATTGAAATCAGGAAGTTGGAGTAAAGGAGCATGTGTCAACTTATATTTCAATACCGTGAAGGCTTCTTCCTGTGCGGTACCATAAACAAAAGGCACATCCTCTTTGTAAGCTCATTGAGAGGTGCAGCAATGGTGCTGAAATCTCTCACAAAACGCCTATAGAAACCAGCGAGGCCAAGGAAACTCCTCACTTGTGTGACCGTTTTGGGCTGCGGCCAACTCTCAATAGCTTCAATCTTGGCTTTATTAACTTCTATTCCCTCTGGAGTAACAACATAGATAAGAAAAGATACTTGGTCGGTGCAAAAGGTGCACTTTGGTTACCAAACAAACGTGCATCACGTAGAGAAATAAAAACAACACGTAAATGTTCCAAATGTTCCTCCAAAGATTTGCTATAAATCAGTATATCATCAAAATAGACTACCACAAATCATCCAATGAAAGCACGTAAAACTTCGTTCATTAGTCTCATGAAAGTACTAGGTGCATTAGTTAACCCAAAAGGCATGACTAACCACTCATATAAACCAAACTTAGTTTTAAATGTCGTTTTCCATTCATCTCCCAATTTCATACGAATTTGATGGTATCCACTACGCAAATCAACTTTGGAGAATATTGTAGAGCCACTCAATTCATCAAGCATGTCGTCTAGCCTAGGAATAGGATGACGATAACGAATAGTAATATTATTAATGCCTCTACAATCAACACACATACGTGACGTACCATCCTTTTTCGGCACTAAAATGATAGGAATAGCACAAGGACTAAGGGATTCACGTATATAACCTTTGTCAAGCAGTTCTTGTACTTGACGCATAATCTCCTTCGTCTCCTCTGGATTGGTACGGTATGGTGCACGATTGGGTAATAATGCACCGGGATTTAAGTCAATTTGATGCTCAATCCCTCAAATAGGTGGTAATCCCGGTGGCACGTCTTGTGGAAAGACGTGAGCGAACTCCTGCAAAATGTTATTGACAGCAGGAGGCAAAGAGGAAGGCACGTCCTCGAATGAAAATAGTGCCTCTTTGCACACAAAAGCATAGCAAACAGATTTGCTAAAATATAAATCATCAATATTAGATTTGGTGGCAAGTAAACATGCACTTTTCAATTTAATTTCAGAAGCAACAATAGATGGTTTATTATTAGGCTGCATTTGTTGCTCAAATTCTTTTGCCACAATCTGATTTTCACTTTTATTTTTCTCCTGTTTTGCTTTATTAGCTCTATTAATATCATCTTTCAAAACGGAATCAGGAGTCATATGAAGCAAAGTAATATTTTTATCCTTATGAACAAGAGTATACTGATTGTTTCTACCATGGTGTACAGAATTTTTATCAAATTTCCATGGTCTACCAAGTAATAAGGAACATGCTTGCATAGGTACCACATCACAATCAACATAATCAGCATATGTAGAGATTCTAAAATGCACACGAGCAGTACGTGTTACCTTAACCTTGCCGCTGTTGTTGAACCATTGGATGTAGTAAGGATGTGGATGTGGTCTTGTGGTGAGAGATAGCTTCTCCACCATCTCCATGCTAGCCAAGTTATTGCAGCTCCCTCCATCTATGATGACGCGAACAGAACGTTCCTTCACAACTCCCTTTGTATGGAACAGATTATGCCTCTGATTTTGCTCAGCTTGTGCAACCTGCACACTCAAAACACGTTGAGCAACTAAAAATTCATCCCTGTCAGCATCTTTAGCAGTCATGTATTGCGTTTCATGATCAGAATCCTCTCCACCTTGTTCTTCATGTGTAATAAGTGCCAAAGTCTCCTCATCATAGTCACTAGCGGACTCATACCCACCATCCTCAGTAGCAATCATCACACGCTGAGATTGGCATTCCCTCGCAAAATGTCCTCTTCCCTTACAACGATGACAAATAATATCACTGGTGTGCCCTGTTGATGCCATGGAAGAAGAAGAGCTCTGCGCAGGTCCAGCAGGTGTGCTCTTGGCAGATAGTGGTGGTTGTGCCTGCTTTATTGTATCACGGCTGGAGGTGGCACCTGATGGAGGTGCTGGTGGAGTGGAAGTAGAGGATGCACGTGGTGTCCATGATGAAGATCGACCTGCAGAAAAGTTAGTTCGCGCCAATGCCTGTCAATCCTGCACTTCACATTCAGCTTTACAAGCAAGATGGAATAAACGAGTGATATTAGTATACTCCTTATACTCTAGAATGGTCTGAATATCTCTATTTAATCCACCCATAAAACGTGCAAGCATAGCTTCATTCTCCTCAACAATACCACATCTAATCATGCCAGTTTGTAATTCCTGATAATATTCTTCTACAGAATTTTTCCTTGTCTTAAACGCTGCAATTTTTGAAGCAATTCACGTTGATAATATGGTGGAACCCAACGAGTATGCATAGCAGTTTTCAAAGCAGCCCAAGTAGCTGGAATAGGATATAATCTACAATGTTCAAACCACCAAACACATGCAAAGCTAGTGAAAGCACAAACAGCAGCAGGAACACATCTCTCCTCAGGATATTGTAAACATGTAAATCGTTGTTCAGTTTCTAACTCCCAAGTAAGATATATATCAGGAACATATCTACCCTCAAATGGTGAAATATTCAATTTTAGTTTAGGAAGATGGTCATGTACCTCAGGTGGTGGTGCAGCCGTACCGTTGCGATGATATGCATGAGGATGACCTGGTGGTGGTGGTGCTGGTGGTTGCACGTAGTTCTAATTTTGGTCAACCTCATCCTCGTAATGGTCCTCCACCTCTGCAGTAGCAGCAGGAGCGGCAGAAGCATCAACAGTGGCACCATAATTTTGCCAAGGGTTAATGAGAATGCGCTGTGCTCGTCCCACTTGATTTGGAAAGCGAAGTTGTTGTTTTTGTTTTTGTTTTTGTTGTTGTTGTTGTTATAGAGGTGCGTTAGGGGCAGCCGGTGGTGGTGGTGGAAGACGCGCGAGCAATTCATTAAAACTATTTTCGAGATTTGTTTTGAACGTCTTCTCCATGCCATCTATCTTCTCCATGGCCTCTTCAAATCTATTTAGCACATCTTGCACCTGTCCACTCATCATTTGCTGAAATTTATCATGCAACTCCTTATTCATCAGGTTCTCCCAGTTAGTCTCGTCGGCTTGTGATCCTTCCATGGTTAGCAGCAATAGAAACACACAAGAATATGATCCTACAGACTGCTAACAAGAGGTGGTGGTGGATGTCACAAATTCGTCAAGCAAATCTCAAATTCTTACCAGTTCTTACCCAGCAGCAGGCGGTGATCGGCAACCGTCGTAGTCAAAACTCTCAAAGCTTGGATAGAGCGATTACCAGGGAGAGTCAAACGCAAGAGTAGATGTATGTGGAGCTGGGAAGGCTTATAGTATGGTAGCAAAAAGGGTCAGCAATAATCAATTCAGAGATGCAAAGTTGAATAAACGCTCAACGACGGTACTGTGTTGGTCCTAGGCTAGACCGTGCTAGAGACGCGAGCCTTTAACAATAACAAAATCACAGCGCTGCACGTAAACAAGGGAAAATCACTATGATGGAACGTGGCTCAAAAGAGTCAGAAAAGCCTAAAAATAGGATAGGGAAAAAATTGCCTGTGAAAATTTTGGCCTATAAACTGCCCGGGGGTCTCCAGACTGTTTTTTTCGAGACCCACTCAGGCAAGGAAACACGAATCGGAAATTAGACGGACCTTGAAAACAAACCTAATATGAAAGGAACTCGAATTGGTGGTGGATATATGATGGTAGGATATGGCTGCGGTGGTGGTATATGGATATAGATTGGTGGTGGTATATGGATACCGATTGGTGATGGTATATGGAGACGGATTGGTGGTGGTACATGGATACGGATCGATGGCGTATAAGCGGTGGTGGTAGATGGCAGGAGCGATGATGATGGTGCGGCGGCGGCGTGACAACTTATGATCAGAACTCGAAACTCTAAAAGACTAAACTCTAAGACCATCAACTAGACACGATGATGCAACCGCAAATTCCACAAAGCAAAATACTGAAAAGACTATACAAAGGCTCAGATTGGTTCGGATATGATGAACTAACCCTAAATTTATTTTGGCTTTTTTCATGGACTGTAGGTATGAAGAACAGACTCGATCTAAACTATGAAAAACTGGAAAATCTCTCCGAGCAACCTGAAAATCGGATACCACTTGATAGAGGCAAAGGTGTCCCGATATTTCGATGAGATGGTGGCTATCGTTTCTGTGGGAGTCGACCTTGATGATCCGACTACGAATGTGCGAGACGTCGCGCCTTAGCAATCCCTAAACCAACTTCCGAGGGGTTATTGACCACGCCGGAGCACGATCAACCTGACCACGAGGGTCTGTTTCCTGCAAGCGAACGAAGAACAAGCAAGAAACTGAGATTGCAATCCGGATATTGCAAATATAAGATGAAATCTTTATTGATCAAGGTGGGGTTTGATGTCGTCTTGGTCTGGTCGTTGGACACAAACGAAGTACGAGAAGTTGCAGCTATGGCGAACTTTTAATCTAAACAAAACCCAAAGTCTAAACGATGCCCTACGGGCTGTATATATGGAGGAGAGAGGGGGAATTTCGTGGCCCTTGGTGGAGGGGTCCGAAACCAATCCTAACTCTTGTTTCCCCACAAATACGGACTCTAAAAACATCCTATACTTAAGTACTTCGAAAATACGTGGGCCTGGCCCAATAATAAGGTGACGCAGCACCTAGAATAGCCTCTGTATGAAATTTATGAAGTGGCATCTTGTATATTTCGTCCCATGCTTTATGCACTCATTATGGTGGCTTCAGAGTCATGGAATCATCACTTGTAACTCCGTTCATGTTACCCTTGCGCATGCCATCATCTCCATGCTTGAACTTGCTCCAAGGTTCATCTTTATTGTCCAAGCTAGGCCCTTCATTTGTAAGAAAAACAAATGTATCCAATTTAGGCAGCATCATATTCTCATGAACATTAGAATCGTTACCAAGAAATGAAAGTACCTGATAATTCAATTGGCGTGCGCGAGCTCTAGTAATTGGTCCAGTCTGTATAGCAGCAGGGGCTGTGGGTGTAACAATGGTATTGATGTCCTCATCAGTCATCACATGTCGCCGTGGTTGAAGGGAAAATCCCATGCTCAACCATCTCTTTGTTGTTGTCGTGGATGAAGGCCTAAGATGGCACATCATCACTCTCGCCTCCTAAGATGGAAGCATCATCCTTGCTCGCCACCTTGTCGCTCGCCTCCGAAGCATGGTCCTTGAGGGTCTCCGTAGTTGTACTCGTCGCTGCACCGTCTTGAAAAAGTGTCATGGAGGACTCGGCATCATCAATGCCATAAAGAGGGATGGAGGTCAAGTCGAACTTGGGAGCATCGTCTTGGAGCTCGTCAGGCTTGGACATCGTGGTGGTACTAGCCTCATGCTCGTTCTCATGGAGCTTGGTCGTCACGAAGTGAGCTTGGGGTGGAGAAGCTTTGGCCTTCATGAGTTCTTGTTCCGCCTTGAGAGCACCAATGTAGTTGTCCTCGAGGGACTTGTAGTTCTCGAGGAAGATCATCTTGGAGATGTCATTGTGCAATCCCATCATGAAGTGGAACTTCATCGAAATGGGGTCGTCCACGCCGGCTCGTCGCAAGGCAATCTTCATCTCCTTGAAGTACTCGTTGATGGACTTGGATCCTTGGATGGTGTTCTCCAATTGGCGTTGAAGTTGTTCCGTGTAGGTTGGAGGCACAAACTCTCGCCGCAAAGCTCTCTTCTTCTTGGGCCAACTCATGTCGTAGGTCTCCGAAGGTGTATGAAGCCACCATGTGGACGCGTAGTCATGGAAGTTCCTTGTGGCGCACTTCACTTGATCTTCGGGAGGAACTTGATGTAGCTTGAGGTAGTCGTCCAACAAACGCTCCCACTTGAGATACTCGTCGGGTTCTTGAGTCCCACAGAAAGGAATCGCATGGTCGATGTCGAGGTCGTAGTAGCTCGTGGAAGTCGCGGACTTGAGCTTGGGGAGCTTCTCTTGAAATGCTTGTGGGCGAAGATGCCGTATGTCCAAAGGCGAAGATGCCTTGAAGTCGCTTGGCGAAGATGCCAAGGGAGATGGTGAAGTCATTAAGCAGTTGTTGGTGTTGAGCTCTTGACCTTCACGTCTTTGTTGGTGATGGTGTCGATGTGATCTTGAGCATCTTCTCAAAGATGAGGACGATCGCCTGTACGACTTGTTGAGGGCTTTGATCTCCTCCATTTGGTTTTGCATCTTTGCGTCGGTGGATTTGTTCGCGACATCGAACTCGTCGTTGTTGTTGTAGACCGAAGATGAAATGCCTTGCCTATGCATCACTCCAAGAGAAAAATGTGAGTGGTAGAAAGAGAAGAACGAATACCAAATGTACCTTGACCGAAGTTGAAAGTGGATCAATGATCACTCCAATGTGGACAAGGAAATAGCACAATTGGTACCAATTCTTGTCGGTTTCTCACACCTACACAAGTAAGGCTTATGGTGGAGCTCGGTGAGGATAGTGGCACAAATATTTAATGCAAAATGTTAGCAAGAGTCAATAATGTTGAAAAAGATTCACAAATTCGCAAGTGAAACAAGTAGACCAATAGCAATATGTGGCACACGGAAACGCACAAACAGATAAATAAATGGGGTTGTGCAACCAAGGATGAGCACAAAATGTGGAATCCATGGAAAACGCTCGTGTTGCACAACTCAAGAGAGACGCTAGCATGATTTCTCTATAGGCGGATACGACACCTGTGCACAACCTATGATATGCTAAATGTATCGATGTTCTATCCCAAGTATGCTATGTATGTATGGCTCCCAGTGTTATGATCCAAGATGATCTTATATGCAATGTGGTATGATGCTATGGCACTTGCTTACAAGCTTCTTTGCTCTTTCTCTTTTGCTTAAAAGCTTATTCTCCTTTCTTTTTTTGTATGGCCACTATGCGAAATGCACAAACCAAGATAGCAATTGGGTATATACAGGAACAATCATGGGACACAAGGGATGATATGATACCAATATGATATGGTATGTATGCAATGTATGGTGTAGATCACTAATATGCACAAGTAACGTTGCCAGCAATACTCAAAGCTAGTCTCGATAGGTAAGTGACGCAAAATGGGCTAGGGGTTAACAATGCAATGGTAAGAGAATATACAATGGAGGGATTCCATGATACCGAGATGATATGGAGGTTACCGTCCTTGGTGATGATGAGTGGCGGTGATCTTGATGGAGATATCAAGATGATGGAGACTCGTCCCTAAGTAGCCGAAACACCTTATGAGACGGAAAAACCGCGAACTCAAAATCTCAAATGTCAAATGTCAAATGGTGGTAGCGGGAAAGGGGTGGTGGTTGCGGAAGCTCAATGGGATTGCGAAAATGCAATGATGGGTTTTGCGAGTAGGCAATGCGGAAGTGGAGGGTAAGGTGGTGTACTATATACAGTGTCGTAGTTGAAAGCACGGTCCCTAAGTAGCCGAAACACCTTAGGAGACACAACTCACAACACTAACAAAATTGGGTTAAGTTGGGGTGGTGGAAGTGTATGGTGGGCAAGCCTATGCGGAACTTATAGTGGTGGTGGTGGTTGATGAAGAAGCAATCGTCCCTAAGTAGCCTAAACACCATAGGAGACTCAAATCACTCCTCAAGCAACCACTAATGCGATGGGGAACAAAATTGGTTAGGTTGCGGAAGTCGGTGGTGGAGTAGTGGAGGATGTGGTGGAAGCCCTAGGCAAAGATGCCAAAGTTCCAAAAATTTGATGGAGTCAAATGGTTTTGGTAGTATTTCTGTTGGAAGGGGGATGTCAAGAGCTTTTCAACAAGCTAAAGAACATCAAAAACGGACTCCGGATGAATTAGTTATGGACAAAACGGTGAAACGGGGAAGCTGAAATGTACAGGGGCCGGACATCCGGGGGTGGGGGCCGGATATCCGGGGGCTGATGTCCAGAACCGTGCGGGTTTTATGCTCCAGGAGCCGGATGTCCGGCTTGGGGCCCGGATGTCCGGCCTGAGGCCCGGATGTCCGGCCCGACGATTCCAGATCTCGATTGGGACATCAAAACTCGATTTGGGGGCGGAAATAGATGATGTAGGGTAGAACCCTAGTGGCCCGATCTTTCACGAAAGGAGTGGATCTCGCGAAGAACACGAGGAACACGAGGGGGAAAACGAGGGAAATGACGAGGGGAAACACGAGAGAATCACTCAACCAACAAGAAATAGTCACACATGTGCTAGATCCTCGAAACACAAAGAGATACACGATCGAAATCCAACAAAGGACGATACATAGGGTAACCGGTTCTTCTCCGTGAGGAGGTCTTGAACCAACAAGAAATAGTCACACATGTGCTAAATCCTCGAAACACAAAGAGATACACGATCCAAATCCAACAAAGGACGATACATAGGGTAACCGGTTCTTCTCTGTGAGGAGGTCTTGAATCCACAAGGGGATCTTCCCGTAAAGGGGTCTTGAATCCAAGGTGGATCTTCTCCGAAGAGGGGCCGCAGTCTCTCTCAAGCAGTAGGTCCGATATGGATGAGCAAAGATCTATCTCTCAAATGAGCTATCACAACGCTACCCTAGAAAGGAGGAGGTGGAGGAGTATATATAGTCTAGGTCCACGAAGGGGTAAGTGAGGGGTGAAAGGGTACATGGGCTTCGGCCCGAGTGTCTGCGCGCAGGCAGGGCCAGATGTTCCGGGGACGGCTGGAAGGTCCGGGCGCCGGAGGTTCCGGGCGAAGGTCCGGGCAGGGTCCGGGCTATCCAGAGAGTTGGCACACTCTCGGACGGCTTCGGTGCAGCAGGGCCGGAAGCTCCGGGGTGGCCGGAGGTTCTGATGGCCGGAAGTTCCGGGCTTTCCAGAAGCTTATCCAGGCTTCTACTTCCTTCTCTTCCACGCTTCCCTTGCGGATGGTGTAGTTGTTCCTTGGCTCTTGCACTCCTCCTCGTCATCCGTGATGCTCCGACAATACCTATGCATGCACGATGGAGCATCAAGTAGTATACCAGCCTCGAAGGGGTCAAGTGAGCACGTGTAAAGGAGAGGATTGACCTTTATGTATGTGAAGTAGATGTCGCATGTGTCACTTGCCGAATGAACTCTTGACATGGTGATGTCCATAGGATGCTCCGCATCAATAGATGAATTTGGGGGCAAACTTGATGGGAATTTGAGGATGGAAAGTGCGGACAATTGGGTATATGCTAGATCCACTCGAAACCAAGCAAATCCATGGATCAAAATCAACAAAACCTCATCAAACCAACAAATCACACAAAAAATTGTTGCTATTTTTGGTGGGGATTTTTGAATTTAGGACGAAATCAACAAAATTAGGCTAGAAAACACAACGGGGAGGCTCCAAAATCGTGATCAACGTGGTACATGATATCAAGATGATGGTATCAAGAGACAAGCTGGCTCTGATCCAAGATGATGTAGGGTAGAACCCTAGTGGATCGATCTTTCATGAAAGGAGCGAATCCCGCGATGAACACGAATAACACGAGGAGGGAAACAAAGGGAAAATCACGAGGGGAACACAAGAGAACACTCAAACCAACAAGAACAAGTCACACATGTGCTAGATCCATGAACACAAAGGAAGATACAAGATCCAAAGTCAACAAAGGACGATAGAAGAGGTAACCGGTTCTTCTCCGTGAGGAGGTCTTGAACCACAAGGGGATCTTCCCGTGAGGGGTCTTGAATCCAAGGTGGATCTTCTCCGTAGAGGGGTCGCGGTCTCTCTCATGGAGTAGATCCGATATGTATGAGCGAAGCTCTATCTCTCAAATGAGCTATCACAACGCTAACCCTAAAACGTAGGTGGAGGGGGAGTATATATAGTCTAAGGGGCGAAGGGGTACATGGGCCTCGGCCCAGATGCACTACACGTAGGCAGGGAGGGCCGAATGTCCGGGCGTCGAGCCGGATGTCCGGGGCTTCACAGGGAGCCAGATGTCCGGGCTGGCAGGCCGGATGGCCGGACTGACGGAGCTGGTCACGGTGCTCTCTGGAATGGCTTGTCCGGATTTCCGGGGCGAGGCCGGATGTCCGGGTGATGCGGAGCATCCTATGGCCATCCCCATGGACCTACCATCGTCTCATCAAGTGCCTAGTGGACCCATGACTCGATCATGTGTAAGAGCTCTTGAAACCGAGGTGACATCTCTCCTATCACAATTCCACTTCGATGCATATGAAGCATGGCTACTACCTCATATGGATACTTTCTGCATACTTAGGTACAATGGAGAAGCTAAGGAGCAAGGACAAGAAGAAGAGGAAGATGGACGAGAAGACAGAGAAGAAGGAGGGCTGAAGGAAAAGTCCCAGCCACCGGACGACCGGCCGGGACCAGACGTCCGGCGCCTGAAGCGTCAGCGGACGTCCGGTCCAGACCGGCCGACCAGTGCCCCTGCACCTGAGGCCAATGAGCGGACGTCCAGCCCCGACCGGACGCCCGGCGCGACCGCACCCGAGCCAACATCAGCGGAAGTCCGGAGCCTCCGGACGTCCGGCACCCCCATCACAGAACGGAACCAGCGGACGACCGAAGGACACCGGACGTCCGGCAGCTCCGGAGACACCGGACGACCGGTCCCCACCGGACGTCCGGTACCTGTTTGCGCACAGTGTTCGAGCCCGAGGCCCATGTACCCCTTCACTTCGCCCCCATTTGCACTTAGACAATAAATAGACCCCCATTCATCCTAGCTAGGTTAGCATTGGTTTAGCTCACTTTGGAGATAGAGCATTGCTCATCCATATCGGATCTAGTCCACGAGAGAGACCGCGACCCCTCTACGGAGAAGATCCACCTTGGATTCAAGACCCCTTTTACAGGAAGATCCCCTTGTGGATTCAAGGCCTCCTCACGGAGAAGAACCGGTTACCATGTATCTTCCCTAGTTGTCTGTGGATTCATGTATCGTTCTATGTACTCGAGGATCTTGCCCATGTGTGACTTATTCATCTCGGTTTAGTGATTTCCTCTTGTGTTTTCCTTCCGTTCTTCCCCGTGTTCTTCGTGATTTCCCAGGGATCCGCTCCTTTCGTGAAAGATCGGGCGATTAGGGTCTCTACCCTACATCATCTTGGTATCTAGAGCAAGGTTGATCATGATTTCGGAGCCCCCTCTTCTTTTTCTAGCTTGATTTTGTTTTTTTTCGTCCTAATCCCAAAATCCCCACAAAAATAGCCCAAAAAATTTTCTTGTGTTTTGTGAGTTTTGATGATGTTTTGTTGGTTTTGCTCCGTGAATTTGTTGTGTTGCAAGTGGATCTAGCCTTCCCCCACCATCTCCACCTCGAAATCCCTCCCAAAATCCCCATATTCCGCCCAAAACCGCCTCCTGGATCTGAAATTTCGTGTTGACCCAGACCCACCGGACGACTGTCACTTTATCGGACGTCCGGCGACCCAGGAAGCACTGGACGTCCGACCTTACCGGAGGACCGGCGACCGGACATCCGTCCATTTCCGGACGACCACTACTCTGAAAATGATTTCGCTCAAATTTTTTTTCGGCTTCCACCACATCATCCGCTACACCATCACCGACTTCCGCAAACAATGCCAATATCCCAACCACACCACCACTTACCCGCTACCTACTCCGATGATTTTGCTCGCACTTGGTTTTGAGAATTTGAGTTGCGGTACCGTATCCTTTTGTGTTTCGGCTATCTAGGTATGGTTCGACATCGACATCACTGCCTCTCACCTTCGCCACGGACACGTCATCAACAACGACCACCTCGACTACGACTTGGTATTCGTGCCACCATTTTGACACCATACCGGAAGCAAGACTGGTAACCTCATCTTGGTATTGGACATATCACTCTTTCCATCACATTGATAGCCATCATAGCCTTACTCCTTTGCGTTGCTTACCCATCGAGACTAGCCATTGAGTATTGCCGGCAACGAGACTTGTGCACATTAGTGATCATACTTACCATAGCATCCATACATCTTTGTTGCCTATATTGGTATCATCTCTTGTGTCACAAAGTTGTCATCGCATACTCACTTGCTATCTTGGTTCGTCAAGCATTGCATGAGAAAAGAGCTCAAACATCAAAGAGCCAACCAAGCTTTTAAGCAAAGAGGAAAGATAAGCAAAGAGCTTTTAAGAAAGAACCATAGCATCATACAACATTAAGATTGTCATACTCGATCATCTTGTATCATATCATACCAACGCATTGCATAAAACATATTTGGGATAGAAGTCGTTGCATTTTTGCTAAGTAGGTCGTGCACAAGTTCTTGTATCCGCCTATCGTGCAATCGTGCTAGCGTCTCTCTAGTGTTGTGCAACAAGAGCATTTTTGTGGATTCCACATTTTGGCTCACCCTTGGTTGCCCAACCCCACTTATCTATTTGTGCGTGTGTTTCCGTGTACCGTATATGCTTGGTCTACTTGTTACATTGCATCTTGCGAATCTTTTCCAACATTATTGAATCTTACTTACATTCACATTAAAAATTGTGCTACCATCCTAACCAAGCTCCACCATAAGCTTTTACTTGTGTAGGTGTGAGAAACCGATGAGAATTTGTACCAATTGGGCTATTTCCTTGTCCTACATTGGAGTGATCATCGATTCACTTTCAACTTCGGTCAAGGTACATTTGGTATTCGTTCTTCTCTTTCTACCACTCACATTCATCTTGGAATGATGGATAGGCCAAGTACTTCTACCAACCCACTCTTCACGGAGCAAGACGACGACATGAACTCCTTCGTCACCAAGAGTCACCTCTTTGGTGCACAACGTGCTTTGCATCAAGAGCAACAAGCTATGAGTGAACGCATCGACAACCTTGCCGCCGACTTGCGACTTTCCGAGCAACGTACAAGGGACTACTAAGACCACAAGCTCGAAGATCACAAGAAAGATAATGATGCAAGGATCGACGAGATTCGCGCTTTGTTGCTCAACCGCTCTTCTTCCTCTTCAAGAAGGAGCTGTTCAAATCACCATTCCGACTTTACCCTCTCCGGCTCAAGTACACCGACGTCGAACACTCTTCGTCAAGCCGCACGCACCGACCGTCAAGCAAACCTCAGTCCACTTCGAGACACCGACTCTCAATAGCATCGACGACATCAAGCCGAAGAAGCCTTTGCGCTAGCTCGAGAACGGCAACAACAACGCCAACATGAAGAGGAAGAACACGTGCGTCTACACCAAAATGCACAAGATGCCGAGGCTCAACGTCAAGAACAACAACTCCATGACGCTCAAGCACTTGAGGCGCAACAAGCTCTACGCGATGCGAGTCAAGCCGTTGCCGACCCAGGCCGACAAGCCCGTGAACAAGAGGAAGCACTTCGCGAAGAAATTCAAGAACGACGATTTCAAGCTCGCATGCATCGTCTAGTTCCTCCTCGAGCTCGATGTGCTCCTCCACAAGCTCGCCAAGACCATCAAGTTCATCAATAGCATGACAACAATGGGAATCCTCCGCGGCAAGAGCAACACGAGGTTGACAACCCTCCGCGTCAAGAGCACCACGAGTTGAACAATCATCTACAACATGGGTGCCATCATCACCGACCCCAACACAATGAAGAGCAACGCTACGGCAAGCTCAAGTTCACCATGCCCAAGTTCAACGGAAGCAACGATCCCGAAGAATACCTTTCATGGGCATTGAAAGTTGACAAGATCTTCTGTTTGCACAATATGAAGAAGAGAAGCAATGGCATCCCTTGAGTTCCAAGACTATGTCCTCATTTGGCGGGAACAAATCATAAAGCGCCACGAGACAAGAGGTGAACCACCCATCACTACTTGGGCACAAATGATGGATGTCATGAGAGCACGCTTCGTGCCTACCTACTACAACCGCGACCTCTTCAAGAAACTCTAACAACTCAAGCAAGGAACCAAGAGCGTTGAAGAATACTACAAGGAGATGGAGATTGCAATGATAAGAGCCAATGTCACGGAAGACGATGAACAAACAATGGCACGCTTCTTGAATGGCCTCAACCACCCATCAAGAAGATCGCCGACTTCCAACCATACTCAAACCTCATCGAGCTAGTGCACCAAGCCATCAAAGCGGAACGCCAAGTGCAAGATGATTTCAAGTATGCCAAGTTCTCGTCCATGACCTACGGCTCCTCTTATCAAGCTCCTGTGACTTCGGTAACTCCTACCTCAACTAGAGAATCACCAAGTACCGGCGACAAGTCCAGTTCCAAGAAAGCTTCGTCAACCACAAGCCATCCTCCTACGACAAACTTCTAGCCGAGAGCGTCTTCATCATCTATCCCGACCGATGAGACCGTCAAGACGAGTTCCTTCGAGTGTTTCACTTGCGGAGGCCGAGGCCACAAGTCCTACGAGTGCACCAACAAGTGAACCATGGTCTTCAACAACGATGGCACTTATGACTCCATGAGCGAAGGCGAAATGGAAGCCCTCGAGCAAGTTGCCATGCACCGCCAAGTGAACAATAAAGAAGAACAAGTCTTTTGTGATGAAGACTCAAGTCCCGCACTTGTTGTCTCCAAAGTCTTGACCCTCAAACATCACCAAGAAGAAGACCAAAGGTGCAACATATTCCACACCAAGGCCGGCATCAATGGACGATCTGTCAAGGTCATCATCGATGGAGGAAGTTGTTGTAACACCCCGAGACCGATGTGCCAGGTGTCCTCCAGTTATTCGCTAGTGTTGCCATGTCATTCGCTTGCGTGTTGCATATTTCCATGTCATCATGTGCATTGCATCATCATGTTTTCAAAACTTGCATCCGTCCGGGTTTCCCCAGTTCCGTCCGTTGTCCGTTCTGAGCCCAACCACACTTGCACGTGCCCGCGGCATGTCCGAAATAATATTTTATAAGTGGCCGGAAAATGTTCTCGGAATGGGATGAAAGTTGGCATGCGGTCTTATTTTAGTGTAGGTAGACCGCCTGTCAAATTTCATCACGTTCGGAGTTCGTTTGATGCCCCAACGGATAAATATAGCGGCAATAGTAGCCGGTCAAAACGTCGGACGTTTTCGGTCTCCGAAAACAGTCGCTGGGCCTCTCTCTTTTCTCTTATCTCAGCTCGAGCCCTTCTGCACAGCCCACGAGTTCCAACCGACCCCTCGCGCGTGCGTTCGAAAAGCTGTCCCGGACCCGACCCGGTCTGTCGCCACCGTTGTGTCTGGATCATCCCCAAACGTCTACAAAACATCACCGTTTTCTCATTTGGACTTCCTAGCTATTTTATTCGCGATCGTCCGATTGCGATCGGGGGGTCCTTTTAGCCCCTTACCAAAAATCATTGCTATATAAATAGCCTAACCCTAGTTTCTTGGGGAGATGTCCCATCCATCCTTCCCATCCGCCGCCCCTTGTTTTCCGCGCCTGGCCAGCCCACAACCGCCACCTCGCACCACCAAATCCCCAATCAGAAACTCCCCTCGTTCCCCACCTACCACAGCCAGATGCCCGATCCAAAAATCCAGCCAGATCGATCCATGCAGCTTCCCTGCCTCCTGTGTCCCCCCGTCCCCGAGCACGCAACCGCCGGAGAGCTTCGGGGAGCAACAGACCAGCCGCGTCGCCGCCCCGAGCCACTTCCACGCCATCTCTCATCGCGCCGACCAGCAGCAAGGAGCCAGCCATCGCCATGGGATCCAAGCCCCGAGTACATCTCCGCCCTGCACCAAGTCCCTGTCTCCTCTGCTAGGAGCTCCGCCCCGATGCCATGGCCGTCCTCTTCTCCAAGTCAGCCACCACCTCGCCAGATCTTCCGGATGGCGCCAGGAATGGAGCCGCCTTGCCGGATCTGCGCCTTGCCTTGTCCCTGGTCCGGCCGTCGTCCTCTTCCGGCAGAGGGCGCCGCCATTTCCCCGTTCCAGCGCTGCTCCTTTCTGCATCGAGCTACAGGTCGACATCGCTGCCAGGAACCGCAGCTCCGCCGTCTGCCCGTTCTTCGCTGGAGTGCCTTCTGCGCCTCTCCCGCCGCTGCTGCACCGCGTCGGCGACCAGCCGCTCCTCGCGCTTGCCGGCCCTGCCGCAAGCCCTTTGTCTGCTGCCTCTGCATCGAGCGATGCCAGGCACCTGCGCACGTTGAACGCATCGTCAACCTGCCCGAGCGGGTCGATCTCCTCTCCAGCCGCGCGCCTAGGCCCAGTTCCCTCCGCTTCGTTGTTGACCGCGGCCCACAGCTCCAGCCGGTCTGCTGCAGCCCGCTGACTGTGCCGAGGCCCATGGGTGAGCCACCCACATCCCAGTGCCCACCAGATTTCAGCCTGCATCTTTTTTTTTTCCGTTCTGGTGATTTTAACATTATCCAGAGACTACCCAGATTTGCAGAGAACCCCCTAAACATCATGCATTTTATAACTCACTAATCGTGCATCGGTTTAAAATGATTTATATATGAAAGTTGCTTAGAATTTTGTCTAGTTTAATAATATGTCACTTTCATCCATGTTTAAAATGTCTAAAATGATGTTTGTTTAAATTTGCTCCTGTGCCATGCTAAAATGGTTTATTTCATAACTAAATAACCGTAGCTCCGTTTTTAACAAACTTTATATGTAAATGGGGTAGAATTTTGCCTAGTTTATCATGGTGACATTGTTTTGCATGCCTAACAACTCTAAAATATGGTTTAGGGCAGAACAGGACCTAAACTAATATATGCACATGAGGAGTTTCCGGAATTGTTGTTCGTTGTTTCCGGCCTCATTTAAACTTGCCTAGATTAGATAGTTTCATCATGTTTCACCTCTTGCCATGCTAACAACATTTAATATTGTTGGATACATAAACGGGATCAAACTAAATAACTTATTGTGGTGTTTCGTCAATATGCAACTCGTTGCATATTGAGCTCCATTTAATTTGTAGGATTGCTTGTGCACTTTGCCATGTCATGCTTCTTTAAACCGGACATGCATCATACTTGTTTGCGCATCATGCCATGTCTATGTGGTGGTTGTTTACTATGTTGTGTGCTTCTTTTCCGGTGTTGCTTCTTCGGTTTGGTTCCGATAACGTCGCGTTTGTGAGGAATCGTTCGACTACGTCCGTTTGTCTTCTTCATGGACTCGTTCTTCTTACTTGCGGGATCTCAGGAAAGATGATCATACCCTCGAAATCACTTCTATCTTTGCTTGCTAAATGTTCGCTCTTTTGCTTTCCTATGCTGCGATACCTACCACTTGCCTATCATGCCTCCTATATTGTTGCACCAAGCCTCTAACCCACCTTGTCCTAGCAAACCGTTGATTGGCTATGTCACCGCTTTGCTCAGCCCCTCTTATAGCGTTGTTAGTTGCAGGTGAAGATTGGAGTTTTGTTCCTTGTTGGAGCATGGAGATCGTTCCTTGTTGGAACATGTTTACTTGTTGGGATATCACAATATATCTTATTTAATTAATGCATCTATATACTTGGTAAAGGGTGGAAGGCTCGGCCTTATGCCTGGTGTTTTGTTCCACTCTTGCCGCCCTAGTTTCCGTCATATCGGTGTTATGTTCCCAGATTTTGCGTTCCTTACGCGGTTGGGCTATTATGGGAACCCCTTGACAGTTCGCCTTAAGTAAAGCTCTTCCAGCAATGCCCAACATTGGTTTTACCATTTGCCACCTAGCCTTTTCTTTTCCCTTGGGAGCCGTGCTCCTAAGGGTGATCATTATTTTACCCCCCCGGGCCAGTGCTCCTCTGAGTGTTGGTCCAACCTGTCAGCTGCCGGTGACCACCAGGGGCAACTCTGGGCTGGTCTACCCGTACCTAGGACAATCCGAGTGTGCCCTGAGAAAGTGATATGTGCAGCTCCTATCGGGATTTATCGGCACATTCGGGCGGTGTTGCTGGTTTAGTTTTACACTGTCGAAATGTCTTGTTGTACCGGGATACCGAGTCTGATCGGAACGTCTCGGGTGGAGGTCTATTCCTTCCTTGACCGTGAGAGCTTGTGATGGGCTAAGTTGGGACACCCCTGGAGGGATTTGAACTTTCGAAAGCCGTGCCCGCGGTTATGGGCATATGGGAATTTGTTAACGTCCGGTTGTAGAAAACTTGAAGTTGACCGTAATTAAAATGAATCAACAGCGTGTGTAACCGTGATGGTCTCTTTCCGGCGGAGTCCGGGAAGTGAACACGGTTGTTCGAGTTATGCTTGACGTAGGTTGCTATAGGATCACTTCTTGATCATACTTTTATCGACCGTGCTTTGCCTTCTCTTTTCGCTCTCATTTGCGTATGTTAGCCACCATATATGCTAGTCGCTTGCTGCAGCTCCACCTCATACCTTTACCTTACCCATAAGCTTAAATAGTCTTGATCGCGAGGGTGCGAGATTGCTGAGTCCCTGTGGCTCATAGATACTTCCAAAACCAGCTTGCAGGTGCCGATGAGTCCGTGCAGATGACGCAACCAAGCTCAGGAGGAGCTCGATGAAGATCTTGTCCTTTGTGTTGTTTCGTTCTAGTTGATCAGTAGTGGAGCCCAGTTGGGGTCGATCGGGGACCTTTGTCGCATTTGTGGTTCTTCTTTTATTTCGGTTCCGTAGTCGGACCTTGAGTGTATTTGGATGTTGTAATGTTTTATTTATGTAATTGTGTGAAGTGGCGATTGTAAGCCAACTATGTATCTTTTTCCCCTATTGTATTACATGGTTTGTGTGAAGATTACCACACTTGCGACATTGCTTTCAATGTGGTTATGCCTCTAAGTCGTGCTTCGACACATGGGAGATATAGCCGCATCGAGGGCGTTACAGTTGTCATAATCTCGCAAGTGAAGAACTTTGCTCCAAGCTCCAATTGCTAAAGACGAAGCATCCACATCCATACAAAGTGCAATGGCTTAGCGACTCCGGCACTATCCAAGTCGAGCACCGAGTACAAGTCTCCTTCAAGATCGGCGCCTACAAAGACACCTTGGAGTGCGACGTCGTTCCAATGACCGTTTGTCATCTTCTCCTTGGATGGCCATGGCAATTCGATAGAGGAGTCGTACACAACGGCCTAATGAACCACTACATCTTCAAGATGAAGGGCAAGGAGTACGTCCTCCGTCCAATGTCGCCAAGTCAAGTGATTTGTCGACAAGCATGCCACCCATCGTGGAGATCATAGTGAGAGAGCGAGCCACCAAAAACAGAGTGAGCGTCACAAGCCAAAATCGAGTGCCTCCACGATGGGCGAAAACAGGAACCTATTTCTATTTGCAACCAATCGTGAGATGAGAGGAGTGTGTGAGAACCCATCTAGTGTCCCACACTACGTCCTCGTGTGCAAGGACAATGATGTAGGGTAGAACCCTAATCGCCCGATCTTTCACGAAAGGAGCGGATCCCGCGAAGAACGCGAAGAACACAAGGAAGGAAACGAGGGAAAACACAAGGGGAAACACAAGAGGAACACTCAAACTAACAAGAACAAGTCACACATGTGCTAGATCCTCGGGTACATAGAACGATACACGAATCCACGGACAACTAAGGACGATCCAAAGGGTAGCCGGTTCTTCTCCGTGAGGAGGTCTTGAATCCACAGGGGGATCTTCTCCGCGAGGAGGTCTTGAATCCAAGTGGATCTTCTCCGAAGAGGGGTCGCGGTCTCTCTCGTGGAGTAGATCCGGATGGATGAGCGAAGCTCTATCTCTGAGTATGAGCTAAACCAACGCTAACCCTAGAAAGTTGTACGGGATAGAGTATATATAGTGTAGGTGACGAAAGGGTACACGGGCCTCGGCCCAAGTGGCTGCGCGCAGGCAGGGCCGGAAGTTCCAGGCTAGGCCGGAAGTTCCGGGCGTTGGAGGTTCCGGGAAGGGTCCGACCTAACCAGAGAGTTGGCGCGGAGGAGATGTGATGGCATCCAGGGGCCGGAAGGTCCGGGCCGGCCGGAGGCTCCGGGCGCCGGAAGGTCCGGGACGGGGTCCGGGCTAACCCGAGAGTTGGCATGCCTGGGCTGGTCGAAGTCATCGGTGGCCGAAAGCTCCGGGTCGGCCGGAAGGTCCGGGGGCCGGAAGTTCCAGGCTGTCCAGAGTGTTGATGCCTGTCTCTTCATCTATAGTCCTCGGCTCCGAGTCTTGAGCGTTGTACCTGATGACACATAGTATCTCGGATTTAGGCAGTAGCCATGTCTCATTTGAAGAGGGAGAAAACTCAAGTAGGTGTGATGTCACCTCGGATTGAATAGCACGTGCCCTAGCCCTTGTCATTGGTCCACTTGGAGCTTGGATAGTTGATGTGGCATCCATGGGGATGGTCATGGGATGCTCCGCATCATCTCCCCTCCCTTGGGGAAGATCCGTCCTCGGATCGAGTTCCTCATCACCATGGAAGGGAGAGAGATCTTTGATGTTGAAGATGTCGCTCACGTTGTACATGTCGCGCGGGAGGTCGATCTTGTAAGCATTGTCGTTGTAGCGTGCGAGCACCTTGAAGGGTCCATCTGCTCGTGGTCGAAGCTTAGACTTGCGTTCTTGTGGAAAGCGCTCCTTGCGAAGGTGTAGCCACACGAGATCACCAATGTTGAAGACCTTAGGTTGCCTGTTGACGTTGAGCTTGGTCGCAAGGCGTTGTACTTGGCACTCGATGGTGTGTCTTGTATCTTCATGCACCTTCTTGAGATGGGTCACTCGTGCACTCGCATCCAAATTGATTCACTCTTGGAGTGGAAGAGGTAGAATATCAAATGGTGACAAAGGGTTGAATCTGCAGACGACCTAGAAAGGGGACTTCCCAGTTGTGGAGTGTCTTGCTCGGTTGTAGGCGAACTCGGCGATGGGTAGACACTCCTCCCACTCCTTGATGTTCTTCTTGATGAGTACTCGAAGTAGAGCGGAGAGTGTTCGGTTTGTCACCTCCGTTTGGCCGTTGGTTTGAGGATGGTACGCCGTGGAGAAGAGTAGCTTGATTCCGGGCATAGGGTCTTCCAAAAGTAGCTAAGGAACTTGACGTCGCGGTCCGAGACAATTGTCTTTGGCACACCATGGAGACGCAATATTTCCCTACAAAAGAGATTAGCAACATGTGAAGCATCATCTATCTTGTGACAAGGTATAAAATGTGCCATTTTGGAGAAACGGTCCACAACGACAAATATGGAATCTTTCCCATTTCGAGTTCTAGGCAAACCAAGTACAAAGTCCATGCTAATGTATTCCCAAGGTTGGTATGGAATCGGTAAAGGCATATAGAGACCATGAGATTGAGCTTTGGACTTAGCTTTGCGACATGTAGAACACCGGTTGGTGAAACGATTGACATCCCGAAACATCTTAGGACAAAAGTAGCTTTTCGAGAGCGTGGCGAACGTCTTGTCGCGTCCGAAGTGTCCCATTAATCCTCCTCCATGAGATTCCTGCAAAAGCAACAAACAAAGAGAGGACTCGGGAATGCAAAGTTTGTTAGCTCTCATAAGGTAGCCATCTTTGATGTAATAGCGTTCCCAAGATGTATTCAACAAACACTTGGCATAAGGAATGGCAAAAGTTGTATCATGCTCATATAAGTCTTTGATATGGTCGAAGCCAATGACATCTAACTCAAGTTGCGTGACAAACATGCAAATGCGGGAAAGAGCATGCGCTACTATGTTTTATTTACCCTTGATGTACTTGATGACATAGGGAAAAGACTCAATAAATTCACTCCATTTAGTATGACGCTTGTTCAATTTAGTTTGTCCCTTAAGATACTTGAGGGTCTCATGATCGGTATGAATGATAAACTCATGGGGACGAAGGTAGTGTTCCCATTCATGCAAAACACGAACCAAAGCATATAGCTCTTTGTCATAGATGGGATAATTGAGTTGCGCTCCGGAAAGTTTCTCACTAAAGTAAGCTATGGGGCGCTTCTCTTGCGTTAACACACCTCCTATGCCATACTACTAGCATCGCAATGAATTTCAAAAGGCTTGTCGAAGTTGGGTAAAGAAAGCACGAGAGCATGAGTAAGCAAATTCTTAAGCTCATTGAATGCGGTATCTTGGGATGGTCCCCAAATAAACGGCGCCTTCTTCTTGCTCAAAGCATGCAAAGGCGAAGCAATGGTGCTAAAATCCTTCACAAAGCGACGATAGAAACCCACAAGACCAAGAAAACTATGCACTTGATGCAAGTTGGTTGGTTGCGCCCAAGTCTTAATAGCATTGATCTTGGACTCATCTACATGAACACCCTTAGAAGAGACCACAAAACCCAAGAAAGCGAGCTTATCAACACCAAAAAGGCATTTCTCCATATTAGCATAGAGACACTCTTTCCTAAGAGTTTGCAAAACGGTGCGGACATGGGTGACATGCTCTTGGATAGATTTGCTAAACACAAGAATGTCATCGAAGTAAACCACAACAAATATACCAATGTAAGGGCGAAAGACATGATTCATAAGGCGCATAAAAGTGCCCGGTGCTTCCGAGAGACCCATAGGCATGACTAACCTCTCATTCAAACCAAACTTGGTTTTGAATGCGGTTTTCCATTCATCACCCTCCTGTATGTGGATTTGATAGTAACCACTTTGAAGATCAATTTTAGAAAATATAATGGTCAAGCTAAGCTCATATAGCATATCATCTAGCCGTGGAATGGGGTACCTATAGCGAAGATGATATCATTGATAGGTCTACAATCGGAGCACATGTGAAAGCTACCGTCACGTTTTGGCACAAGAATGACCGGTATGGCACAAGGGCTCAAATTTTCACGCACATGACCATGGTCTATGAGATGCTTTACTTGCCTTTGAATTTCTTTGGTTTCTTCGGGGTTGACGCAGTATGGAGCTTTGTTAGGAAACGGTGCTCCGGGGATTAGGTCGATGCGGTGCTCAATGCCTCGTAGTGGAGGTAGTCCCGGAGGTAGCTCATCCGAGAAAACATCTTAAAATTCCTGCAAAAGAGAAGACAACACTAGAGGAAGAGTGTGAGAAGTGTTAGTTTGTGGTGCATTGTCCTTGCACACGAGGACGTAGTGTAGGGCACTAGATGGGTTCTCACACACTTCTCTCATCTCATGTTTGGTGGAAACTAGAACTAGGTTCTTGTTTTCACTCATCGTGGAGGACACTCAATTTGGGCTTGTGGCGCTCACTCTCTTTTTTGTGGCTCACTCTCTTACCATTCTCTCCACGATGGGTGGCTTGCTTATCGGCGATCACTTGGCTTGGAGACATAGGTCGTAACACAAACTCCTTTCCTTGCATCTTGAAGCTATAGTGGTTTGTATGCCCATTGTGGATGACTCCTCTATCAAATTGCCATGGCCGTCCAAGGAGAAGATGACAAACGGTCATTGGGATGACGTCGCACTCCAAGGTGTCTTCGTAGGCACCGATCTTGAAGGAGACTTGCACTCGGTGCTCGACTTGGATAGTGAAGGAGTCACTAAGCCATTGCACTTTGTATGGATGTGGATGCTTCATCTTGGGTAATTGGAGCTTGGAGCAAAGTTCTTCACTTGCGAGATTGTGACAACTCACTCCATCGATGATGACCTTGACGGATCGTCCATTGATGTCGGCCTTGGTGTGGAATATGTGGCATCGTTGGTCTTCTTCTTGGTGATGTTGTAGAGTCAAGACTTTGGAGACAACAACCGCGGGACTTGAGTCTTCATCACAAAAGACTTGTTCTTCTTCATTGTTCACTTGGCGGTGCATGGCGACTTGCTCAAGGGCTTCCATTTCTCCTTTGCTCATGGAATCATAAGTGCCATCATCGTTGAAGATCGTGATGCGCTTATTGGTGTACTCATAGGACTTGTGGCCTCGGCCGCCGCAAGTGAAACACTTGAGGGAACTCGTCTTGACGGTCTCACCGGTAGGGGTTGATGATGATGAAGGTCTTGGCATGAAGTTGCTCGTATTAGGATTGCTTGTAGTTGGCGAAGCTTTCTTGGAAGTCGACTTGTCGATGTTGGAAGTAGAGGGTCTTGTAGTCGGTGTTGGAGTCGTTGAAGCTTGGTTATTGGAGAAACCGTAGGACTTGGATGAGAACTTGGCATACTTGAAATCATCTTGCTCTTGGCGTTCCGCTTTGGTAGCTTGGTGCACGAGCTCGATGAGATTTGAGTATGGTTGGAAGTCGGCGATCTTCTTGATAGAATGATTGAGTCCATTCAAGAAACGTGTCATTGTTTGCTCATCATCTTCCGTCACATTGGCTCTTATGATTGCAATCTCCATCTCCTTGTAGTATTCTTCAACGCTCTTGGTTCCTTGCTTGAGTTGTTGGAGTTTCTTGAAGAGGTCGCGGTTGTAGTAGGTACGCACGAAGCGTGCTCTCATGACATCCTTCATTTGTGCCCAAGTAGTGATGGGTGGTTCACCTCTTACCTCGCGGCACTCTATGATTTGTTCCCACCAAATGAGGACATAGTCTTGGAACTCAAGGGATGCCATCGCGATCTTCTTCTCTTCTTCATAATTATGCAAACGGAAGATCTTGTCAACTTTCAATGCCCATGAAAGGTATTCTTCGGGATCATTGCTTCCATTGAACTTGGGCATTGTGAACTTGAGCTTGCCGTAGCATTGTTCTTCATTGTGTTGGGGTCGGGGATGATGACGCCCATGTTGTAGATGATTGTTCAACTCATGGTGTTCTTGACGCGGACGGTTGTCAACCTCGTGTTGCTCTTGTCACGGAGGATTCCCATTGTCTTCATTCTCTTGATGAACTTGATGGTCTTGGCGAGGTTGTGGAGGAGCGCGTCGAGCTTGAGGAGGAACTAGACGATGCATGCGAGCTTGAAATTGTAGTTCGTGAATATCTTCGCGAAGTGCTTTCTCTTCTTCACGGGCTTGTCGGCCTCGGTCGGCAACGACTCGACTCGCATCGCGTAGAGCTTGTTGCCCCTCAAGTACCCTCGGCATCTTGTGCATTTTGGTGTAGATGCACGCGTTCTTCCTCTTCATGTTGGCATTGTTGTTGTCGTTCTCGAGCTAGCGCAAAGGCTTCTTCGGCTTGACGTCGTCGGCGCTCTTGAGAGTCGGTGTCTCGAAGTGGATTAAGGTTTGCTTGATGGTCAGTGCGTGCGGCTCGACGAAGAGTGTTCGCTGTCGGTGTACTTGAGCCAGAGAGGGTAAAGTCGGAATGGCGACTTGAACGGCTCCTTCTTGAAGTGGAAGAAGAGCGGGTGAGCAACGAAGCGCGAAACTCGTCCATCCTTGCGTCATTCTCTAGATTGTGATCGTCGAGCTTGTGGTCGAAGCTGTCGATGCGTTCACTCATAGCTTGTTGCTCTTGATGCAAAGCACGTTCTGCACCAAAGAGGTGACTCTTGGTGACGAAGGAGTTCATGTCGTCGTCTTTCACCATGAAGAGTGGGTTGGTAGAAGTACTTGGCCTATCCATCATTCCAAGAAGAATGTGAGTGGTAGAAATAGAAGAACGAATACCAAATGTACCTTGACCGAAGTTGAAAGTGAATCGATGATCACTCCAATGTAGGACAAGGAAATAGCCCAATTGGTACGAATTCTCGTCGGTTTCTCACACCTACACAAGTAAAAGCTTATGGTGGAGCTTGGTTAGGATGGTGGCACAATTTTTAATGTGAATGTAAGTAAGATTCAATAATGTTGGGAAAGATTCGCAAGATGCAATGTAACAAGTAGACCAAGCATATACGGTACACGGAAACACACACGCAAAAAGATAAGTGGGGTTGTGCAACCAAGGGTGAGCCAAAATTTGGAATCCACAAAAATGATCTTGTTGCACAACACTAGAGAGACGCTAGCACGATTGCACGATAGGCGGATACAAGAACTTGTGCACGACCTACTTAGCAAAAATGCAACGACTTCTATCCCAAATATGTTTTATGCAATGTGATGCTATGATATGATCCAAGATGATCGAGTATGACAATCTTAATGTTGTATGATGCTATGGTTCTTGCTTAAAAGCTCTTTGCTTATCTTTCCTCTTTGATTAAAAGCTTGGTTGGCTCTTTGATGTTGGAGCTCTTTTCTCATGCGATGCTTGACGAACCAGGATAGAAAGTGAGTATGCGATGACAACTTTGTGACACAAGAGATGATACCAATATAGGCAACAATGATGTATGTATGTATGCTATGGGAAGTATGATCACTAATGTGCACAAGTCTCATTGCCGGCAATACTCGATGGCTAGTCTCGATGGGTAAGCAACGCAAAGGAGTAAGGCTATGATGGCTATCAATGTAATGGCAAGAGTGATACGTCCAATACCAAGATGAGGTTACTGGTCTTGCTTCCGGTATGGTGTCAAAATGGTGGCACGAATACCAAGTCGTAGTCGAGGTGGTCGTTGTTGATGACGCATCCGTGGGGAAGATGAGCGGCGGTGATGTCGATGTCGAACCGTACCTAGATAGACGAAACACAAAAGGAGACGCTACCGCAACTCAAATTCTCAAAACCAAGTGCGAGCAAAATCATTGGAATAGGTAGCAGGTAAGTGGTGGTGTGGGTTGGGATATTGGTAATGTTTGCGGAAGTCGGTGGTGGCATAGCGGATGATGTGGTGGAAGCCGAAACAAAATTTGAGCGAAATCCGTTTCAGAGTAGCGGTCGTCCGGAAATGGACGGATGTCCGGTCGCCGGACGTCCGGTAGTGTCGGAAATCCGCTTATTTCAGCTCGGTGTAGAGGTTCCGGTCGTCCGATAATGGTCGGACGTCCGGTGGTTCCTGGGTCGCTGGACGTCCGGTAAGTTGCGGTCGTCCAGTGGGTCGAGGTCAACGCGAAATTGATAGGATTTCATGGATTTTGGATGGATTTCGAGGTGGAGATGGTGGGGGAAGGCTAGATCCACTTGCAACACAACAAATTCACGGATCAAAACCAACAAAACATCACCAAAACTCAGAAAACACAACAAAAATTTTTGGGGCTATTTTTGTGGGGATTTTCGGATTAGGACGAAAAACAACAAAATCAAGCTAGAAAAACGAAGATGGGGGCTCCGAAATCGTGATCAACCTTGCTCTAGATACCAAGATGATGTAGGGTAGAGACCCTAATCACCCGATCTTTCACGAAAGGAGCGGATCCCGGGGAAATCACGAAGAACACGAGGAAGAACGGAAGGAAAGCACAAGAGGAAATCACTAAACCAACACGAATAAGTCACACATGGGCTAGATCCTCGAGTACATAGAACGATACACGAATCCACGGTCAACTAGGGATGATACACGGTAACCAGTTCTTCTCCATGAGGAGGTCTTGATGGGGCCGCCCAAGAGGGGGTCTTGATGATCTTCTCCGCAAGGAGGTCTTGAATCCGCTTGGGGGATCTTCTCCGGTGGAGGCTCGAATCTTCGAGGAGAAGGTAACCAAGTGGATGAGCAAAGCTCTCTCACAAATCTGAGGTAAACATTTGCTAACCCTAGAAACAAGGAGGAAGAGGTCTATTTATAGTCTAAGTGCAAATGGGGGCGAAAGTAGGGGTACATGGGCCTCGGGCCCGAATCTGGACGCAGCCAGGTACCGGACGTCCGTTGGTGACCGGACGTCTGGAGTCTCAGGAGCGGCCGGTCGTCCGGTGTCCTCCGGACGTCCACTGGTTCTGCTCTGTGATGGGGGTGCCAGACGTCAGGAAACGTCGGACTTCCGCTGACTTTGGTTCGGGTGCAGGTGCGCCGGTCGTCCGGTCAGGACCGGACGTCCGCTCGTTTGCTTCCGGTGTCGGAGCACCGGTTGTCCGGTCTGGACCGGACGTCCGCTCGCTGGGGCTCGGCTGATGCTTCAGGCGCCGAACGTTCGGTCCCGGCCGGTCGTCCGGTGGCTGGGACTTCTCCTTCAGCCCTTCTTCTTCTCTGTCTTCTTGTCCATCTTCCTCTTCTTCTTGTCCTCGCTCCTTAGCTTCTCCATTGGACCTGAGTATGCACAAAGTATCCATATGAGGTAGTAGCCATGCTTCATGTGCATCAAAGTGGAATTCTGAGAGGAGAGATGTCACCTTGGTTTCAAGAGCTCTTGCACGTGATCGAGTCATGGGTCCACTAGGAACTTGATGAGATGATGGTAGGTCCATGGGGATGACCATGGGATGCTCCACATCAAATATCCTGAGGAGAGACATGTTCCTGCTGCTGTTTGTGCTTTCACTAGCTTTGCATGTGTTTGGTGGTCTGAACATTGTAGATTATATCCTATTCCAACTACTTGGGCTGCTTTGAAAACTGCTATGCGTACACGTTGGGTTCCACCATATTATCAACGTGATTTAATTCAAAAATTGCAGCGTTTAAGACAAGGAAAAAATTCTGTAGAACAATATTATCAGGAATTACAAACTGGCATGATTAGATGTGGTATTGTTGAGGAGAATGAAGCTATGCTTGCACGTTTTATTGGTGGATTGAATAGAGATATTCAGACCATTCTAGAGTATAAGGAGTATACTAATATCACTCGTTTATTCCATCTTGCTTGTAAAGCTGAACGTGAAGTGCAGGATCGACAGGCATTGGCGCGAACTAACTTTTCTGTAGGTCGATCTTCATCATGGACACCACGTGCATCCTCTACTTCCACTCCACCAGCACCTCCATCAGGTGCCACCTCCATCCGTGATACAAGAAAGCATGCACAACAACCACTATCTGCCAAGAGCACAGCTGCCGAACCTGCGAAGAGCTCTTCTTCGTCCATGGCATCAACAGGGCACACAAGTGATATTATTTGTCGTCGTTGTAAGCGAAGAGGACATTTTGCGAGAGAATGCCAATCTCAGCGTGTGATGATTGCTACTGAGGGTGGTGGGTATGAGTCCGCTAGTGACTATGATGAGGAGACTTTGGCTCTTGTTACATGTGAAGAACACGGTGGAGATGATTCTGATCATGAGATGCAATACATGGCTCCTGAAGATGCTGACAGGTGTGAATATTTAGTTGCTCAACGTGTTTTGAGTGTGTAGGTCACACAAGCTGAGCAAAATCAAAGGCATAATTTGTTCCATACAAATGGAGTTGTGAAGGAACGTTCTGTTCGCGTCATCATAGATGGAGGGAGCTGCAATAACTTGGCTAGCATGGAGATGGTGGAGAAGCTATCTCTCACCACAAGACCACATCCACATCCTTACTACATCCAATGGTTTAACAACAGTGGCAAGGTTAAGGTAACACGTACTATTCGTGTGCATTTTAGTATCTCTACATATTGATGTAGGTTAGGAACCCTATAGCCCGATCTTTCACGAAAGGAGCAGATCTCGCGAAGAACGCGAAGAACACGAGGAGGGAAACGAGGGGAAAATCACGAGGGGAACACAAAAGAACACTCAAACCAACAAGAATGATCACACATGCGCTAGATCCTCGAATACATAAAGTAAGATACATGATCCACAATCAACTAAGGACGATACAAAGGTAGCCGGTTCTTTTCCGTGAGGAGGTCTTGTATCCACGAGGGGATCTTCTCCACGAGGAGGTCTGGAATCCAAGTGGATCTTCTCCGAAGAGGCCGCGGTCTCTCGCAAGGAGGAGATCCGATATGGATGAGCATAGCTCTATCTCTCAAATGAGCTATCACAACGCTACCCTACAAAGGAGGAGGTGGAGGAGTATATATAGTCTAGGTCAACGAAGGGGTAAGTGAGGGGCGAAAGGGTACATGGGCTTCGGCCCGAGTGTCTGCGCGCAGGCAGGGCCGGAAGTTCCGGGGACGACTAGAAGGTCCGGGCGCCAGAGGTTCCGGGCGAAGGTCCGGTGAAGGTCCGGGCTATCTAGAGAGTTGGCACACTCTCGGACAGCTTCGATGCGTCGGGGCCGGAAGTTCTGGGACGGCCGGAGGTTCCGGGGGCCGGAAGTTCCGGGCAGCGGCCGGATGTTCCAGGCTTTCTAGAAACTTGTCCAGGCTTCTTCCTCCTTCTCTTCCATGCTTCCCTCGCGGATGGTGTAGTTGTTCCTTGGCGCTTGCACTCCTCCTCGACATTCGTGAAGCTCCGACAATACCTATGCATGCACGATGGAGGGTCAAGTAGTATACCATCCTCGAAGGGGTCAAGTCAGCATGTGTAAAGGAGAGGATTCACCTTTATGTATGTGAAGTAGATGTCGCACATGTCATTTGTCGAATGAACTCTTGACATGGTGATGTCCATAGGATGATCCGCATCATCCCCTCCCCCTTGGGAAAGATCCGACCTCGGATCGAAATCCAAATCACCATGGGAAAGAGATGACGTCGCCGTGTAGTAGTGGTCGATCACCAACTTCTCGTTATCTTGAAGCTTGAAATGGGTACTCTCCAATGTCGCACTGTCTCGTGATTCCTTCAAAAGGATCAAGGAGAACAAACACTTGGAAAAACAAATGCGGTTAGCGTTAGTGCAAAACCAAGCATTCAAGAGGTGATTCACCCAACAAGTGTTGTCATCAAGCATATCATATGGTGTGACAAAGGATTGTGACATGGCATGTAAGCACATAAATTGAGCACAAAGAAGGACATCATGGAGACAAGCATGTGAATGTGAGATAGTGATGCAAATATGTGTGATAAGAGAAGAAGCATCTACCTCAAGTTCATAGTGAGAACTCACAAATTGCTCAATGAAAGGTCTATGGTAGGCATAGGAATCATTCACAACACCAAAAAAATGAAGTGTCTAAAAACATGTGTCAAGTGCAAGACAATCCAAGCATAATGTGAATTGGGTGTAGTGAATATCGTGTGGCACTCAACACAATAGAAAGAGCAATTGTTCATCATGTGTGAGGCAATCAAGTCAAGCATAGTAATCGAGTCGTGCAAGCTAGTAGTGCGAAGATGCAACATACGAGAGGAAATCATGGCAATCATGTCATGTGAGAAAATAATAAGCATAGGCAATGCAGATGACATATCGCAAGCACGAACACAAAGCAAGATCATAGTATAATCATAGGCATGGGGCACAAAGCAAATATGGAAATAACAAGTTATATCTCCACCAAGCTTGCAAATACACATACAAGTAGTAGAATCAATCATTATGTGTAATGCAAAGCATGGGTCACGAATGCATGGCAAAAGCATAGTAATGAGCAGAACATGCAAAGTGAACATGGCAAGATGGGCATAGAATATGTAGTGGACAATAACCCATAGCCAAGTGAGGTTCATGTAGAAGAAATGTGCGAAGACTTCGTGTGAAGAGAGCGGTGGGAAATGTAATCCATGGGATCCCAAGTCATCATTGCTCTCTAGAGCTCGTTTTTTCAACTCGTGGGATTGCGAGGTTGACAAGAATTCATGGGTACCTACACAAAAGAGACACAAACCAAAGAAATTGTGCGTGTGGTAGATGTACACATCATCCATCATGATGTGTATGTGCACGTGTGAGTTAGCACAAGATAAGGATCCGTCAAAGAAATTTGATGCATGGTATAAGAACATGTCATCCATCATGAAAGAATAGTTATTGTGTATAACATGATGGGGATGCAAATTGAGCATACAAGTATATGGCACAACAATAGCATGTTTATTCATGGGAAGCATATTGTGCACATTAGTATGAGGATCATGCAATGGATGGGAGTGATCAAAATCTCCTAAAATGTATGAGGAAACTATGGGGGTCTCCTCATGAGCAATGTTGGAAACATCATATGGAGAAAATGGACAACATCCAAAACAATGCATATCCGAAGCTAGGTGGTCATGGCATGGCATATGAGATAAATGAAGCAAAGGGAGCATATCAATATCATCACAAGAGAAACAAATGCCAATAACCATGTGCTTGTCATCTATGCCATAAGTGCAAATTGGGTTAATTTGAATGGCATATGCATAGTCACTATGAAGAGATTGCAAATATGATATATGATTGATCTCATGCATAGCATATGACAAGTCAAGCGGATTGGCAAACATGATGTGACCGAGAGAATTAGCACAAGAAATCCTATATAACATGGCATCAAAACTAATAGACTCCACATGGCAATCATCATACTCATCATAAATTGGTAAATCATCGCATGGGGAAATCATACTAGCATGAAGCATGTCAATAGGGGGATCAACATCATGCAAGCAATCAATGTCATGAATGTCCACTAGTGGGACTAGAGCATCACCTTCACCTATGTTACCTTGTTCATTCCACTCAAGTGGTGTAGGTGAGGTGGGAAAGACCAAATGGTGGTCAAGATCATCATTGTGATGGAACCATGTGGGGGGTGAATCATATTCCACCATGGCCATCGTCTTGTCCAAAGGTAGGACGAAGTCATTGAGAAGCGGCGCATCATCATATAAGGGACCTAGCACCAAATGAGAAGACACAATAGAGGTAGAGGTCAAGTCGTTAGTGTTAAAAGTGGCCTCACATGACCTATCAACTATATCACTCTCTCTATGTGGTGGCTCACTCACTCAAAATAGGTGCACTCAAACTCACATATGGTGGAGTCACTCATCTCACTCAAGAGGTCGGGGTTGTGGCTCTCCTCACATGGGAATAGTGGAAACACATCATATATGGGGCTAGTGGTGAAATCACTCTCACTCTCAATATGGTGGCTAAAGTCACTCAAGTCATCACATGTCGCCGTGGTCGAAGGGAAAATCCCATGCTCAACCGTCTCATAGTCGTCGTCGTGGATGAAGGCCGAAGATGGCACAACATCACTCTCGCCGTGGATGAAGGCCGAAGATGGCACATCATCACTCTCGCCTCCTAAGATGGAAGCATCATCCTTGCTCTCCACCTTGTCGCTCGCCTTCAAAGCTTGGTCCTTGAGGGTCTCCGTAGTCGCACTTGTCGCCGCACTGTCTTGAAAAAGAGTCATGGAGGACTCGGCATCGTCAATGCCACAAAGAGGGATGTCGTCGAACTTGGGAGTAGCATCTTGGAGCTCATCAGGCTTGGACATCGTGGTGGTACTAGACTCATGCTCGTTCTCATGGAGCTTGGTCGTCGCGAAGTGAGCTTGGGGTAGAGAAACTTTGGCCTTCATGAGTTCTTGTTCCGCCTTGAGAGCACCAATGTAGTTGTCGTCGAGGGACTTGTAGTTCTCGAGGAAGATCGTCTTGGAGATGTCGTTGTGCAATCCCATCATGAAGTGGAACTTCATCGAAATGGGGTCATCCACGCCGGCTCGTCGCAAGGCAATCTTCATCTCCTTGAAGTACTCGTCGATGGACTTGGATCCTTGGATGGTGTTCTCCAATTGGCGTTGAAGTTGTTCCGTGTAGGTTGGAGGCACAAACTCTTGCCGCAAAGCTCTGTTCGTCTTGGGCCAACTCATGTCGTAGGTCTCCGAAGGTGTATGAAGCCACCATGTGGACGCGTAATCGTGGAAGTTCCTTGTGGCGCACTTCACTTGATCTTCGGGAGGAACTTGATGTAGCTTGAGGAAGTCTTCCATCAAACGCTCCCACTCGAGATACTCCCTGTGTTCTTGAGTCCCATAGAAAGGAATCGTGTGGTCGATGTCGAGGTCATTGTAGCTCGTGGAAGTCACGGACTTGAGCTTGGGGAGCTTCTCTTGAGTGTAGTCTTGAGGTGCTTGTTGGTGAACATGCCATATATCCGAAGGCGAAGATGCCTTAGTGGTTGGTGTAGCCGTAGCTCCGTCTTGGTGGTGCTTGTCTCGCGGTCTTCTCTTGTGGTCATGAAGTTTGGACTTGGCGTGAAGTAGGGCTTGTAGAGACTTGTAGGTAGGCGCATCCTGAGCATCTTCATGATGATGTTGTCGTTGTCGTGCTTGAGCTCGATGTAGATGTCGTTCGTCGTCGTCGTGCACATGTTGCTTGGAGGTGACTTGCCCTTCCTGACGAGGTGGATCACAAACGTGATGGTGGTCGCCATGGAGATGTGGACGAGGACGACTTGCGCTTGCCTTATTTTTGCGCTCTGAAGACTTGTGACTTGACTGTCGCTGCCTTGAGGATGATGAAGGGGAAGAACGGTTGATCAACAAGGTCCGAATCTCCTCCATCCTTGCATCTTGCTCCTCCTTTTGTGCGGAAAGCTTGTTGTTGATGTAGTTGTACATGCCGTCGTTGTTGTGGAAGACCGGAGATGAAATGCCTTGCCTATCCATCACAAGATTCGAGCCAATATGAGTGGAGAAAGAGAAGAACGAATACCAATTGTACCTTGACTGAAGTTGAAAGTGGATCAATGATCACTCCAATGTGGACAAGGAAATAGCACAATTGGTACCAATTCTTGTCGATTTCGCACACCTACACAAATAAGGCTTATGGTCGAGCTCGGTGAGGATAGTGGCACAAATTTTTTTATGCAAAATGTTAGCAAGATTCAATAATGTTGAAAGAGATTCACAAATTCGCAAGTGAAACAAGTAGACCAATAAAAATATGTGGCACACGGAAACACACACACGGATAGATAAATGGGGTCATGCAACCAAGGAATGATCTCAAAATGTGGAATCCACGGAAAATGCTCTTGTTGCACAACTCTAGAGAGACGCTAGCACGATCGTTCAATAGGCGGATACGACACTTGTGCACAACCTATAGGAGACAAAAATGCAACGACTTCTATCCCAAGTATGTATGTATATATGGTTCCCGGTGTTATGATCCAAGATGATCTTATATGACAATGTGGTATGATGCTATGGCACTTTCTTACAAGCTCTTTGTTCACTCTTTTTCTTTGCTTAAAAGATTTATTCTCTTTTTTGTATGGCAACTTTTGCACAATGCACAAACCAAGATAGCTATTGTGTATATGCGGGAACAAACTTGAGGCAGACGAGATGATATGATAACAAGATGATACCTATGGTATGGTATGTATGCAATGGGAGGTTGATGCGGAGCATCCCAAGGTCACCCCCATGGACCTACCATCGTCTCACCAAGTGCCTACCGGGCCCATGACTCGATCACGTGCAAGAGCACTTGAAACCGAGGTGACATCTCTCCTCTCACAATTCCACTCTGATGCGCATGAAGCATGGCTACTACCTCATATGGATACATTATGCATACTCAGGTACAATGGAGAATCTAAGGAGCAAGGAAAAGAAGAAGAGGAGGATGGACGAGAAGACGGAGAAGAAGAAGAGCTGCAGGAAAATTCCCAGCCACCGGACGTCTGGCGCCTGAAGCGTCAGCCGAGCTCCAGCCAGCGGACGTCCGGCCCGGACCGGACGACCGGTGCCCCTGCACCCGAAGCGAACGAGCAGACGTCCGGTCCGGACCAGACGACCGGCACACCAGCACCCGAGGCAACATCAGCGGAAGTCCGGAGCCTCCGGACGTCCAGCGCCCCCATCACAGAGCAGAACCAGTGGACGACCGGAGGACACCGGACGTCCGGCAGCTCCTGAGACACCGGACGACCGGTCCCCAGCGGACGTTCGGTACCTGGCAGCGTCCATATTCGGGCCCAAGGCCCATGTACCCCTTCACTTCTCCCCCTTTTGCACTTAGACTATAAATAGACCCCCCATTCGTCCTAGCTAGGGTTAGCGTTGGTTTAGCTCATATTTCGAGATAGAGCTTCGCTCATCCATACCGATCTCCTCCTCGAGAGAGATTGCGGCCCCTCTTCGGAGAAGATCAACTTGGATTCAAGATGCCCCTCTGGGGCGGCCCCATCAAGACCTCCTTCTAGGAGAAGAACCGGTTACTTGTATCGTCCTTTGTTGACCTTGGATCATTGTGTATCTGTTTGTGTTTCGGGGATCTAGCACATGTGTGATCTGTTTCTTGTTGGTTGACTGTTTCTCTTGTGTTTCCCCTCGTTTTCCCCCTCGTGTTCTTCGTGTTCCTTGTAGGGATCCGCTCCTTTCATGAAAAATCGGCCATCTAGGGTTCCACCCTACATCATCTTGGTATCAGAGCAAGGTTGATCACGATTTCGGAGCCCCCTCTTCGTTTTTCTAGCTTGATTTTGTTGTTTTTTGTCCTAATCTGAAAATCCCCACAAAAATAGCCCCAAAAAATTTTCTTGTGTTTTGTGAGTTTTGATGATGTTTTGTTGGTTTTGATCCGTGAATTTGTTGCATTGCAAGTAGATCTAGCCTTCGCCCACCATCTCCACCTCGAAATCCCTCCCAAATCCCCCAGATTCCCCCCAAAATCACCTCCCGGATCTAAAATCTCGCGTTCACCCCGACCACCGGACGACCGTCACATCACCGGACGTTCGGCGACCCAGGAAGCACCGGAGGTCCAACGTTACCGGACGACCGGCGAACGGACATCCGTTCGCGCCCGGACGACCGCTACTCCCACCATTTGACCCGCTACACCACCACCGACTTTCCGCACTCGTTGACATTATCCCAACCCACACCACCACCTAACCTCCACCTACTCCGACGTTTTTGGTCGCCTTTGGTTTTGAGAATTTGAGTTGTGGTACCGTATCCTTTTGTGTTTCTGCTATCTAGGTACGGCTCGACATCAACATCACCGCCGCTCATTTTCGCCACGGACGCGTCATCGACACCGGTCAACAACAACGACCACCTCGACTATGACTTGATATTCGTGCTACCATTTTGACACCATACCGGAAGCAAGACCGGTAACCTCATCTTGGTATTGGACATATCACTCTTGCCATCACATTGTTAGCCATCATCGCCTTACTCCTTTGCGTCGCTTACCCATCGAGACTAGCCATTGAGTATTGCCGGCAACGAGACTTGTGCACATTAGTGATCATACTTCCCATAGCATACATACATACATCATTGTTGCCTATATTGGTATCATCTCTTGTGTCACTAAGTTGTCATCGCATACTCACTTGCTATCTTGGTTCGTCAAGCATCGCATAAGAAAAAAGCTCAAACATCAAAGAGCCAATCAAGCTTTTAAGCAAAGAGGAAAAGATAAGCAAAGAGCTTTTAAGCAAGAACAATAGCATCATACAACATTCAGATTGTCATACTCGATCATCTTGGATCATATCATAGCAACACCTTGCATAAAACATATTTGGGATAGAAGCCGTTGCACTTTTGCTAAGTAGGTTGTGCACAAGTTCTTGTATCTGCCTATCGTGCAATCGTGCTAGCGTCTGTCTAGTGTTGTGCAACAAGAGCATTTTTGTGGATTCCACATTTTGGCTCACCCTTGGTTGCTCAACACCACTTATATTCTTGCGATTCTTTTCCAACATTATTGAATCTTGCTTACATTCACATTAAAAATTGTGCCACCATCCTAACCAAGCTCCACCAAAAGCTTTTACTTGTGTAGGTGTGAGAACTGACAAGAATTGGTATCAATTGTGCTATTTCCTTGTTACACATTGGAGTCATCTTTAATCCATTGTCAACATCGGTCAAGGTACATTTGATATTGGTTCTTCCATTTCTTCCACTCACATTTGTCTTGGAATGATGGATAGGCCAAGTACTTCTTCCAACCCGCTCTTTATGGAGCAAGACGACGACATGAACTCCTTCGTCACCAAGAGTCACCTCCTTGGTGCACAACATGCTTTACATCAAGAGCAACAAGCTATGAGTGAACGCATCGACAACCTTGCCGCCGACTTATGACTTTCCGAGCATTGTACAAGGGACTACTTTGACAACAAGCTCGACGATCACAAGCAAGAGAATGACGCAAGGATGGATGAGATCCGCGCTTTGTTGCTCAACCGCTCTTCTTCCACTTCAAGAAGGAGCCGTTCAAGTCGACACTCCGACAACACCATCTCCGGTTCAAGTACACCGACATCGAACACTCTTCGACGAGCCGCGCGCAACGAGCGTCAAGCAAACCTCAATCCAGTTTGAGACACCGACTCGCAAGAACATCGACGACATCAAGCCGAACAAGCCTTTGCGCTAGCCCGAGAACGGCATCGCCAACGTCAACACGAACAAGAGGAGCGAGCGCGACCACATCAAGATGCACAAGACGCCGAGGCGGAATGCCAAGAACAACAACTACGTGAAGCTCAAGCACTTTAAGTGCAACGTGCCCTTCATGAATCAAGTCGTGCCGTAGCCGACCGAGGCCGACAAGCTCGACTACATCAAGAAGCACTTTGCGATGAAGCTCAATAAATAATTCATTAAAGACGTGTGCGTCAACAAGCTCCTCGTCAAGATAGACAAGCGCCTCATCAAGATAGACAAGCTCCCCCTCAAGTTCACCAAGAGCATGAAAACAATGGGAATGCTCCGCGGCAAGGGCAACACGAGGTTGACAACCCTCCGCGTCAAGAGTACCACGAGTTGGACAATCATCTACAACATGGGCGTCATCATCCCCGACCCCAACACAATGAAGAGCAACGCTACGGCAAGCTCAAGTTCACCATGCCCAAGTTCAATGGAAGCAACGATCCCGAAGAATACCTTTCATGGGCCTTGAAAGTTGAGAAGATCTTCCGTTTGCACAATTATGAAGAAGAGAAGAAGATCGCGATGGCATCCCTTGAGTTCCAAGATTATGTCCTCATTTGGTGGGAACAAGTCATTGAGCGCCGCGAGGCAAGAGGTGATCCACCCATCACTACTTGGTCACAAATGAAGGACGTCATGAGAGCACACTTCGTGCCTACCTACTACAACCGCGACCTCTTCAAGAAACTCCAACAACTCAAGCAATGAATGAAGAGCATTGAAGAGTACTACAAGGAAATGGAGATTGCCATGATAAGAGCCAATGTCAAAGAAGATGATGAGAAAACTATGGCAAGGTTCTTGAATGGACTCAATCATCCTATCAAGAAGATCGCCGAATTCCAACGATACTCGAACCTCATCGAACTAGTGCATCAAGCTACCAAAGCGGAACGACAAGTACAAGACGACTTCAAGTATGCCAAGTTCTCATCCACGTCCTATGGCCTCTCCAACAATTAAGCTTCGACGACTCCAACACCTTCTACATCAACCAAGCCTTCTACAAGCAACGGCGACAAGTCAAGTTACAAGAAAGCTTCGACAAGCTCAAGTCGTCCTCCTACTACAAGCAACTTCAAGAAAGCTCCATCATCATCTACTCCACCCGATGTGACCATCAAAACAAGTTCTATCAAATGCTTCACATGCGGCGGCCGAGGCCACAAGTCCTTCGAGTGCACCAACAAACGCACAATGATCTTCAACGACGATGGCACTTATGATTCCATGAGCGAAGGAGAAATGTAAGCCCTTGAGCAAGTGGCCATGCACCGCCAAGTGAACAATGAAGAAGAACAAGTCTTTTGTGATGAAGACTCAAGTCCCGCACTTGTTGTCTCAAAAGTCTTGACTCTCCAACATCAACAAGAAGAAGACCAAAGATGCACCATATTCCACACAAAGGCCGGCATCAATGGACGATCCGTCAAGGTCATCATCGATGGAGGGAGTTGCCACAACTTAGCAAGTGAAGAACTATGCTCCAAGCTCCAATTGGTCAAGATGAAGCACCCTCACCCCTACAAGGTTCAATGGCTAAGCGACACCGGCACCATACAAGTCGAGCATAGAGTACAAGTCTCTTTCAAGATCGGCGCCTATGAAGATACATTGGAATGTGATGTCCTTCCGATGACCGTTTGCCGCCTCCTCCTTGGACGACCATGGCAATTTGACCGAGGTGTCATTCACAATGGGCGTACAAATCACTATAGCTTCAAGATGAAAGGAAAAGAGTTCGTGCTATGTCCTATGTCTCCAAGCCAAGTGCTCGCTGACAAGCAAGCCACCCATCGTGGAGGAAATAGTGAGAGAGCGATCCACCAAAAAGAGAGTGAGCACCACAAGCCCAAATTGAGTGACTCCACGATGAGCGACAAGAAAAACTTAGTTCTCTTTGCCACCAAACGTGAGATGAGAGAAGTGTGTGAGAACCCATCAAGTGTCCTACACTATGTCCTATTGTGCAAGGACAAGGCAACAACAACTAACAACTCTCATGATCTACCTTTGGTGTTATCTTCTCTCTTGCAGGAATTCCAAGATGTTTTCCCCGATGAGCTACCTCCGGGTCTACCTCCACTACGAGGAATTGAGCACCGAATTGATATCATCCCCGAGCGCCGCTTCCCAACAAAGCTCCATACTGCGTCAACCCCGAAGAAACAAAAGAAATACAAAGGCAAGTAAAGCATCTCATAGACCATGGTATTGTGCGTGAAAGTTTGAGTCCTTGTGCCGTACCGGTCATTCTTATGCCAAAACGTGACGGTAGCTTTCGCATGTGCTCCAATTGTAGACCTATAAATGCTATCACCGTTAGATATAGGTACCCCATTCGACGCCTTGATGATATGCTTGATGAACTTAGCAGTGCCACTATATTTTCCAAAATTGATCTCAAGAGTGGTTACTATCAAATTCGCATACAAGAGGGTGATGAATGGAAAACCGCCTTCAAAACCAAGTTTGGTTTGTATGAGTGGTTAGTCATGCGTATGGGTCTCTCGGAAGCACCGGGCACTTTTATGCGCCTTATGAATCATGTCTTTCGCCCTTACATTGGTATATTTGTTGTGGTTTACTTCGATGACATTCTTGTGTTTAGCAAATCTATCCAAGAACATGTCACCCATGTCCGCACCGTTTTGCAAACTCTTATAAAAGAGTGTCTCTATGCTAATATGGAGAAATGCCTATTTGGTGTTGATAAGCTCGTTTTCTTGGGTTTTGTGGTCTCTTCTAAGGGTGTTCATGTTGATGAATCTAAGATCAATGCTATTAAAACTTGGCCCCAACCAACCAATTTGCAACAAGTGCGTAGTTTTCTTTGTTTAGCCGGTTTCTACCGTAGATTTGTGAAGGATTTTAGCACCATTGCTTCACCTTTACATGATTTGAGTAAGAAAAATGCACCGTTTTTTTGGGGAACACCTCAAGATATTGCTTTCAATGAGCTTAAGAACTTGCTTACTTATGCTCCCGTGCTTGCATTACCCAACTTCGACAAACCTTTTGAGATTCATTGCGATGCTAGCGGTAATGGCATAGGAGGTGTGTTAATGCAAGAGAAGCGCCCCATAGCTTACTTTAGTGAGAAATTATCCGGCGCGCAACTCAATTACCCCATCTATGACAAAGAGCTATATGCTTTAGTGCGATTTTTGCATGAATGGGAACAGTACCTTCGCCCACATGAGTTCATCATCCATTCCGACCATGAAATACTTAAATACCTTAAGGGTCAAACTAAGTTGAACAAGCATCATGCTAAATGGAGTGAATTTATTGAGTCTTTTCCTTATGTCATCAAGTACATTAAGGGTAAAGAAAATGTTGTGGCGGATGCGCTTTCCCGTATATGCATGCTTGTCACTAACCTTGAGTTGAATGTCATTGGTTTTGAGCATATCAAAGACTTGTATGAACATGATCCTACATTCGCCATACCTTATGCCAAGTGTTTGATGCATACTTCTTGGGATCGATACTACATCAAAGATGGTTATCTTATGAGATCTAACAAACTTTGCATTCCCGAGTCCTCTTTTCGTTTGTTGCTTTTGCAGGAATCTCATGGAGGCGGACTCATGGGACACTTTGGACGCGACAAAACATTTGCTACGCTCTCCAAGAATTACTTTTCGCCCAAGATGCATCGTGACGTCAATCGCTTCACCAACCGTTGTTCTACATGTCGTAAAGCTAGGTCTAAAGCCCAATCTCATGGCCTCTATATGCCACTTCAAATTCCATATCAACCATGGGAAGATATTAGCATGGACTTTGTGCTTGGTTTGCCTAGAACTCGAAATGGAAAGGATTCCGTTTTTGTTGTCGTGGACCGTTTCTCCAAAATGGCTGATTTCATTCCTTGCAACAAGATAGACGATGCTTCACATATTGCAAATTTGTTTTGTAGGGAAATCTTGCGCCTTCATGGAGTACCAAAGACTATCGTCTCGGACCACGACGTCAAGTTCCTTAGCTACTTTTGGAAGACTCTATGCGGCAAGCTCGGAATCAAGCTACTCTTCTCTACGGCATACCATCCTAAGACCGACGGTCAAACGGAGGTGACAAACTGCACACTCTCCGCTTTACTTCGAGTACTCATCAAGAGGAACATCAAGGAGTGGGAGGAGTGCCTACCTATCGCCGAGTTCGCCTACAACCGAGCAAGAGGCTCAACAACCGGCAAGTCGCCTTTCGAGATCGTTTACGGATTCAACCCATTGTCAACATTGGACATTCTTCCCCTACCACTACAAGAGCGCATCAATTTGGATGCAAGTGCGCGTGTGACACATCTCAAGAAGATGCATGAAGATACAAGAAACACCATCGAGCGCCAAGTTCAACGCCTTGCGACAAAGCTCAACTTCAACAAGCAACCTATGGTCTTCAACATTGGTGATCAAGTGTGGCTACACCTTCACAAGGACCGCAGCCCACAAGAACGCAAATACAAGCTTCGTCCATGATGAGATCATGACTACCTTGGATACGACCAAAAATATTGCATACATGCATATTTGTCAGCTGATTTCTAATGCAAACTATTCAATAATCTATTTATATTATCCAGAACAAAAATACTTCACACACTTTTGTGTTTTGTCTAATTGCAGGTGTATGGGACATTTGTACAATCCACATATGAAGATAAGGGAAAAGGAGAAGTTTATGTTGTGTTCAAAAAGTCCTCTCACGTCACTTTTGGGCCAAGAGAAGATAGAGTCCAAGTCTTTCACGTTCTGGATTCAGATTCGGATTGCACAGACATACCTGACTCAAAACGCCAACAACTTTTTCATACGGACTCCGAATTGGGTGATTCTTTTTTTGTTGGAAACTAGATTTCGTGCTCTTTCCAACCCAATTGGATTCACCTTCAAATTCGTCCGGAGCGTTGAGTTACAGACGAAACAATCTGACGTTGCAGCAGAATCCGAGTCAAACTACAAGCCCAAAGGTGTTGCATCACCTCCACTTGGGCCCATGAGCCTTGTACGACCTAGGGTTAGTTTTAGGCTGCCTTGGGACGTCCTCCCACCTCCTTGGCCGCCACACCTTGCTCCTATATAAGTAGATCCATCTAGTAGCTTTTTCCTTGGGATTTGTTTAGTTAAAAGTTAGCCATTGCAACTTCGTGTACTTCGTTTGTGTCCAACGCCCAGACCAAGACCGCTTACGGATCCCCACCATTATCAATACCTCATATATATTTGCAATATTCAGATTTCTTTATCATATTCTTGCTTGTTCTTCGATTGCATGCAGGAATAGACCTTCGTGGTCAGGCTGACCGTGCTTCCGGCATCGTCAGTAACCTCAGGAGATTGGTTTAGTGATTGCTAAGGCGCAACGTCGTGCACATTTGTAGTCAGATCGTCAAAGTCATCTCCACCAAATCGATAGTTATCATCTCATCGAAAGATTGGGACACCCTCGCCTCTATCAGTCCACGAGCGGATGGACCCTTCAAGGTGCTTGCACGTTACAACGACAACGCTTACAAGATCGACCTCCCGCGCGACAAGTACAACGTGAGCGACATCTTCAATGTCAAAGATCTCTCTCCTTTCCATGGTGATGAAGATTTTGATCCAAGGACAGATCTTCCCCAAGGGAGGGGAGATGATGCGGAGCATCCCAAGGTCACCCCCATGGACCTACCATCGTCTCACCAAGTGCCTACCAGGCCCATGACTCGATCACGTGCAAGAGCCCTTGAAACTGAGGTGGCATCTCTCCTCTCACAATTCCACTCCGATGCGCATGAAGCATGGCTACTACCTCATATGGATACATTATGCATACTTAGGTACAATGGAGAATCTAAGGAGCAAGGACAAGAAGAAGAGGAAGATGGACGAGAAGACGGAGAAGAAGAAGAGCTGCAGGAAAATTCCCAGCCACCGGACGTCCGGCGCCTGAAGCGTCAGCCGAGCTCCAGCCAGCGGACGTTCGGCCCGGACCGAACGACCGGTGCCCCTGCACCCGAAGAGAACGAGCGGACGTCCGGTCCGGACCAGAGAACCGGCGCACCAGCACCCGTGGAAACATCAGCGAAAGTCCGGAACCTCCGGACGTCCAGCGCCCCCATCACAAAGCAGAACCAGCGGACGACCGGAGGACACCGGATGTCCGGCAGCTCCTGAGACACCGGACGACCGGTCCCCAGCGGACGTCCGGTACCTGGCTGCGTCCAGATTCGGGCCCGAGGCCCATGTACCCCTTCACTTTGCCCCCTTTTGCACTTAGACTATCAATAGACCCCCCATTCATCCTAGCTAGGGTTAGCGTTGGTTTAGCTCATATTTCGAGATAGAGCTTCGCTCATCCATACCGATCTCCTCCTCGAGAGAGATTGCGGCCCCTCTTCGGAGAAGATCAACTTGGATTCAAGACCGCCCTCTTGGGTGGCCCATCAAGACCTCCTTCTAGGAGAAGAACCGGTTACTTGTATCGTCCTTTGTTGACCTTGGATCATCGTGTATCTGTTTGTGTTTCGGGGATCTAGCACATGTGTGATCTTTTTCTTGTTGGTTTAGTGTTTCTCTTGTGTTTCCCCTCGTTTTCCCCCCCGTGTTCTTCGTGTTTCTCATAGGGATCCGCTCCTTTCGTGAAAGATCGGCCATATAGGGTTCCACCCTACATCAGAGGTGTAGCTCGATGATCACTAATGTGCACAAGTAACGTTGACGGCAATACTCAAATGGCTAGTCTCGATAGGAAAGTAACGCAAAATGGGCTAGGGGTTATCAATGCAATGGCAAGGGAATATACAATGGAGGGATACCACGATACCAAGATGATATGGAGGTTACCGTCCTTGTCGATGATGAGTGGCGATGACCTTGATGGAGATACCAAGATGATGGAGACTCATCCCTAAGTAGCCGAAACACCTTAGGAAACGGAAAAATCACGAACTCAAAATCTCAAATGTCAAAATGGTGGTAGCAGGATGCGGTGGTGCTGTTGCGAAAGCTCAATGGGATTGCGACAATGCAATGATGGGTTATGTGAGTAGGCAATGCGGAAGTGGAGGGTTATTGTGTTATGTGAGTCGGAGTTGGAAGCATGGTCCCTAAGTAGCCGAAACACCTTAGGAGACACAACTCACAACACAAACAAAATTGGGTTAAGTTGGGGTGTAAGAAGTGTATGGTTGGTAAGCCTATGCGGAAGTTATGGTGGTGGTGGTGGTTGATGAAGAAGCAACCGCCCCTAAGTAGCCTAGACACCTTAGGAGACTCAAATCACCCCTCAAGCAACCACATATGCGATGGGGAACAAAATTCGTTAGGTTGCGGAAGTCGGTGGTGGTGTAGCGGATGATGTGGTGGAAGACCTAGGCAAAGATGCCAAAATTCCAAAACTTTGATGGTGTCAAAAGGTGGTGAAACCAAGGTGAGGTCCTCGGTCACGTCTATATCTTCAAAACGAGCCAAAGAACACTCAAATCGGAGTTCAGAGTGAAAAGTTGTGATGAAAACGGTGAAGAAGGCTGATGCTGAAATTCTGTGTAATGTTTCGGGTTAGGCCGGAAGTTCCGGGCCTAGGGCCAGAATTTCTGGGCTCCGGAAGTTCCAGGGGGTGGCCGGAAGTTCCGGGGGTCACGGAAAAAGTCTCGGGGAAGCCGGGGGATTTTGGGTAAACTCTCTGTTTAGCCTGGAAGTTTCGGGGTAAGGACGGAAGTTCCGGGGGAGTCCCGAAGTTCTGGGGGTCGTGGAATTTCTTCCGGGACGAACCCTAAATTCCAGATCTGAGAATGGGGGCAGAAAAACTCGATTTCCATGGTCAAAATTGGGAAGATTTCATGGATAGAAATGGGGGAAAAGATGGAGAATGCTAGATCCACTCATAACACAGCAAATCCATGGATCAAAATCAACAAAACATGATCAAAACCAACAAATCACAAAAAAAAATTTGGGGCTATTTTTGGTGGGGATTTTCGAATTTAGGACGAAATCAACAAAATTAGGCTAGAAAACAAAGAGGGGAGGCTCCGAAATCGTGATCAACGTGGCTCATGATACCAAGATGATGTAGGGTAGGAACCCTATAGCCCGATCTTTCACGAAAGGCGCGGATCCCGCGAAGAACGCGAAGAACACGAGGAGGGAAACGAGGGGAAAATCATGAGGGGAACACAAAAGAACACTCAAACCAACAAGAATGATCACACATGCGCTAGATCCTCGAATACATAAAGTAAGATACACGATCCACAAACAACTAAGGACGATAAAAAGGTAGCCGGTTCTTCTCCGTGAGGAGGTCTTGTATCGACGAGGGGATCTTCTCGGCGAGGAGGTCTTGAATCCAAGTGGATCTTCTCCGAAGAGGCCGCGGTCTCTCGCAAGGAGGAGATACGATATGGATGAGCGTAGCTCTATCTCTCAAATGAGCTATCACAACGCTACCCTAGAAAGGAGGAGGTGGAGGAGTATATATAGTCTAGGTCCACGAAGGGGTAAGTGAGGGGCGAAAGGGTACATGGGCTTCGTCCCGAGTGTCTGCGCGCAGGCAGGGCTGGAAGTTCCCGGGACGACCGGAAGGTCCGGGCGCTTGAGGTTCCAGGAGAAGGTCCGGCCAAGGTCCGGGCTATCCGGAGAGTTGGCACACTCTCGGACGGCTTCGATGCGTCGGGGCCGGAAGTTCCGGGACGGCCGGAGGTTCCGGGGGCCGGAAGTTCCGGGCAGCGGCCGGAAGTTCCGGGCTTTCCAGAAACTTGTCCAGGCTTCTTCTTCCTTCTCTTCCATACTTCCCTCGCGCATGGTGTAGTTGTTCCTTGGCGCTTGCACTCCCCCTAGACATTCCTGAAGCTCCGACAATACCTATGCATGCACGATGGAGGGTCAAGTAGTATACGATCCTCGAAGGGGTCAAGTGAGCACGTATAAAGGAGAGGATTCACCTTTATGTATGTGAAGTAGATGTCGCACGTGTCACTTGCCGAATGAACTCTTGACATGGTGATGTCCATAGGATGCTCCGCATCACATATGCTGATTATGTTGATTGTGATGTGGTACCTATGCAAGCATGTTCCTTATTACTTGGTAGACCATGGCAATTTGATAAAAATTCTGTACACCATGGTAGAAACAATCAGTATACTCTTGTGCATAAGGATAAAAATATTACTTTGCTTCCTATGACTCCTGATTCCATTTTGAAAGATGATATTAATAGAGCTAATAAAGCAAAACAGGAGAAAAATAAAAGTGAAAATCAGATTGTGGCAAAAGGATTTGAGCAATAAATGCAGCCTAACAATAAACCATCTAGTGTTGCTTCTGAAATTAAATTGAAAAGTGCATGTTTAATTGCCACCAAATATGATATTGATGATTTAGATTTTAGCAAATCTGTTTGCTATGCTTTTGTGTGCAAAGAGGCATTATTTTCATTCGAGGACGTGCCTTCCTCTTTGCCTCCTTCTGTAACTAACATTTTGCAGGAGCTCGCTGACGTCTTTCCAGAAGACGTGCCACCGGGATTACCACCTATTCGAGGGATTGAGCATCAAATTGACTTAATTCCCTAGGCATCATTACCCAACCGTGCACCATACCGTACCAATCTAGAGGAGACAAAGGAGATTATGCGTCAAGTACAAGAACTGCTCGACAAAGGTTATATACGCGAATGCCTTAGTCCTTGTGCTGTTCCTATCATTTTAGTGCCGAAAAAGGATGGTACGTCGCGTATGTGCGTTGATTGTAGAGGCATTAATAATATTACTATTCATTATCATCATCCTATTCCTAGGCTAGATGATATGCTTGATGAATTGAGTGGCTCTACAATATTCTCCAAAGTTGATTTGCGTAGTGGATACCATCAAATTCGTATGAAATTAGGAGATGAATGGAAAACAGCATTTAAAACTAAGTTTGGATTATATGAGTGGTTAGTCATGCCTTTTGGGTTAACTAATGCACCTAGTACTTTCATGAGATTAATGAACGAAGTTTTACGTGCTTTCATTGGACGATTTGTGGTAGTTTACTTTGATGACATATTGATTTATAGCAAATCTTTGGAGGAACATTTGGAACATTTACGTGCTGTTTTTATTGCTCTACGTGATTCACGTTTGTTTGGTAACCTTGGAAAGTGCACCTTTTGCACCGACCGAGTATCTTTTCTTGGCTATGTTGTTACTCCACAGGGAATTGAAGTTGATGTCACGACCGGTTTTCCAATAAAAATGCTTATTGAGAAACCAATCTTTTGAGTCCAGTATGAGAAAAATCCTCCTTACTGGTAGACAAATTCTTGATACAATAAGCCAGTAGCATAAAATATATTACAGGGTCGAGCTACGGTTGCTCAACCAAATTATTACAAGCACGCCAATAATTATACATAATGGCGGATATGACACAGTGGTGTGGAGGCATACTACTGACTCAAGGATAGGGTGGTGGTGGAAAATCACAGCGGGGAGTGAGATACATGACTCTAAAACCGGCATCTCATCGAGCGTTGAGGTGAGGCTCGATGAAATTATTTGGTAGCGGAAGCGGATATAATACAGTGACCAAATCCAGGGTCGCACGAGACTGACTGGGATTCCTCTAGGCGTGGGACTCGCTATCAAAATCTTCATCCATGAGATCGCCTTCGTCAGCATCTGGCCAAATCAACAAGCCAGGTGAGTACTTTGAAAGTACTCGCAAGACAGTTCGGACGTAAAATATAACAAATGCATGCATGGATGCGTCATGATTAATTTACCAACGCACATTCAAAATTTAGCAAGCAAGGTAAGTAAAAAGGGAATCGGTGGTAGTCCGCCTGAAAACCCAACAAAAGGAAATAATAGGAAACCGATCGGGTGTCTGAAGCGACGCCTCGAAGGGTGAACAAATAAATAAAGATCATGCCACAGTCGGGCGTCTAAGCGACACCACGTAAAGGGCTTAAACTGAAAATAAAAGACATGCGTGCCACAGTCGGACGTCGGGGCGACATCACAGAAAGGGCTTATATTGAAAGTAAATAACAGTACTGCCGCAGTCGGACGTCTGAGCGACATCGCAGAAAGGGCTTTTATTGAAAGTAAATAATAACAATGCCACAGTCGGACGTCTGAGCGACATCGCAGAAAGGGCTTTTATTCACAAGTAAATAATACTCATAATAAATATTCAATTCATGATAATAAACGGGTTAGTCCATCCACAGGAATAAACATTTAACCGGACTTAGCACTCATGTGATTCACCGGAGTCTCTGTCATCAAAACTGACATTTGTCAGGATAAGATAATACTGAACTTGGACATGGAATAGATGATTCAAGGGAATATATGACTCTGCAGAGTTTGTACGAAATTTTTTTCCCACAGCCAACGGATTTCCGTAGTCACGAAGGACTAGTTCCGTTTACGGTCTTTCGGAAGAAAACACAGCTAGCCAGTACACACCCATCCTACCTCTCGATGCTAGGAATCACCCTAGACATCGTCCAAGAAAAACTTTTGAGACGGGGAGATCACAATCTCGAATAGCATGGGATCAAATTTATATACGCGCGCTCTAAGGGGTGCCCCCCCTCTCGGTCCCAACCGGAAACACCCATGCCCCCTGACCGGATGACTGGCTTTAATCCAGGGCCATGGAACCATCATCACGGCCTCTCCTTTTGGTGTGTACCAAGAAAGCGGTTTGCAACTTACTAAGCCATATTCCTTGCGGAAGACATGTGGTAGTACAGGGAAGGAAAAATCGAAGGAACTGGATCGATACGGGTTGACACTGAATTCATATAGTCTGGCATAAGACTGGCATGCTGCAACACTGCCATCTTACCCATCCTCATGCCAACACATGGCCATGCATACTCACATCCATCCACTTATGGATTTTCGAAACTCACTTGCCTCATCGTTGCATGTAACATGACATTCGTCGGTATGCTCATCAACATGCCATGAAACTACTTAATGCAAACATGCCAAAACAATCATCATATCAAAATTTCAAACATGCTTGCCTGGTTCAGAGTAGTCGGAGCCTAGCTCGGTGAAGTTCGCGGTCTCGTCACCTCCTTCGGTATCTACGGCATAAAGAAAATGTACGCGCTATCGTAAATACCGTGAGGTGCACAAAAAAATTATTCCAAATACTTTTCAAATAAATATGATTAAAAACTAGACAAAAATTTGAAGAGGACAGAAAAAGAATCACTCAAAAATTCCTTTCTGTTAAAAATTTATAAGGGTTTTAACCTAAGGACTCATCTGTAATGAATCAGAAAACTTCCAGGGGCTAACTTATAAAAACAGAAAATGATTCGATTGAAAATATGCCGGCCCAGAGGGGTGACGTACTTTGGCAGAAGACGCCTTCAGAAAACGGTTCGTTTAAAAAGAACTGAGAGGCTGACGGGCGGGTCCCACCCGTCAGGTTTGAATTTTCAAACGGGGGACGAAGCTCGTCGGCGCCCGAGAGCCGCGGTGGTCGCCGGCGGTGATCCACGGCGAGGCAGGGAGATCGGAGAGTACCTCCATGTTCAGGGCTCCATTCCGCGTCTGTGGGAGATGGTGGTGGTCGCCGGCGAGTACCATGTCGGCGGCGACGCTGGCTCCGGCGGACGGTGATTCGGGTGGTTGTGGACCTCGTCGGAGAGAGCTGTGAAGATCAAATTGGAGTGGGGGTTAGACTCTTAGTTGCTCGAGAGGGTTGCTGACGAAGTTGGGGCGCCGGAGACGGCCTCACCGGAGCGAATCGAGGTGTAGGCCGAGGCGGAACGGGGCGGCCGGAGTTGGGGGAGGAGACCTCCTCGAGGTCCTCCTAGTGGCCTGGCGGGGTGTCTGTGGGGTGTAGGGAGGGTGTGTGCTCGAGGGCGAGCTCGGGGTCCCATTTTTATAGGCGATCCGAGGCGGTGGCCGTGAACGGGGTTCTCCGACGATGGATTACGGCGGCGCAGTGCTCGGTCGGGGAGTTTAGGAGGTTGGGCATCAACGTGGAGGTCCACTGGTTCCATTTAGGTGCTAACCGCGTCGAGATTTGGTTGCTTACGGGGAGTTCGACGGAACGGGGCGACGCGGGCCCGTCGGCGGCAGGGAGCACGCTCTGTATGTGCCGCGCCACGGCGACGGTGCCGCATGCGTGCGCTGGCAAGGAGATGGCCACACGGAGCTACCAGGAGGATTGGGCGGCGCCGAACGGTGTTGAGCCGCCGTTCTGCTCCCTGTCGGCCGCTACGGTGGTTCGGCCGCCGTAAGACACGCCGGCGCAGGTGGGCCAGGGTGCCACCGACGCCAGGAAGGCGCCAAGCGCGCGTGTGGAGCTCCGGACAAGCTGGCCAGGCGACGAGGAACGTGCCAAGGGCACTGTGGCCGCGTGACCGAAATCTGACGAAGAGAAACGACACTGAACCCTGAAGTTTCTCTGAATTTTCTGAATGTGCAAAGGAACAGTGCAGCTCAGGTGTTCGACAGAATGTTTTTGGTATGAGGGAGGCTCTGCTTGAGCTGATTTTTGGTGGAGTGGCCTCTCATTTCACCAGGAGACTGCCTGAATTTTTGTGGAATTTTTGGGGAAGTGTAGATATGAATTTCACCAAATTTGGCAAATCTGGTCCAAACTTGCAGTGAGTGAAATTTGAAAAATTTGAAAAGTAGAAGAGTGGATCAAGATGGTTCTAGGTTGTGGGTGCTAAGGACAATCCAGAGGAGTTGGTTTGAGATAAAAACTCAAAGGCAATGAGGTACTTGCTTTGAAAATTACTCAGGCTCAAAATAATTGGCAGAAATGATTTGAGAGATAAAATAATTGAAATAAAATCCAAAACTTGTTTGGACTTGTTGAGACAGAGAATTTAGATTGTTCAAAGGTGGAGGGAGGGATTTTGAGAAGATTTACTATAGGAGACATGGTAAAACCATGGGTGGTTTTCAAGATAAGAAAAACCATGAGTTCTTTTTATAAGAAAAAGAAAAATTTCCAAAATATACTTTGAGAAAGGAACCATCACAGAAAGAGTTTTAAATGATCAAACACCATAGTTTGAAGAAGATACAAAAATAAAAACCCTTGCCAAAGAAGTTTTTAAGAGGAAGGTTTTCTGGAAAAAATTTAAATGGCCTCTTTTCAAAAAACCAACCAAGTTTTTGCTGAAAAACAAATAAAAATTTTGGAGTGTCACAGTTGATAAAGCCAAGATTGAAGTTATTGAGAGTTGACCGCATCCCAAAACAGTCACACAAGTGAGGAGTTTCCTTGGCCTCGCTGGTTTCTATAGGCGTTTTGTGAGAGATTTCAGCACCATTGCTGCACCTCTCAACGAGCTTACAAAGAAGGATGTGCCTTTTGTTTGGGGTACCGCACAGGAAGAAGCTTTCACGGTATTGAAAGATAAGTTGACACATGCTCCTTTACTCCAACTTCCTGATTTTAATAAGACTTTTGAGCTTGAATGTGATGCTAGTGGAATTGGATTAGGAGGTGTGTTATTACAAGATGGCAAACCTGTTGCATACTTTTCTGAAAAATTGAGTGGGCCTAGTCTGAACAATTCTACTTATGACAAATAATTATATGCTCTTGTTCAGACCTTAGAAACATGGCAACATTATTTATGGCCCAAGGAATTTGTTATACATTCTGATCATGAATCTTTGAAACACATTAAAGGTCAAGCAAAACTGAACCGTAGACATGCTAAATGGGTTGAATTCATTGAGACTTTTCCTTATGTCATTAAACACAAGAAGGGTAAAGAAAATGTTATTGCTGATGCATTGTCTCGTCATTATACTATGCTTTCACAACTTGACTTTAAAATATTTGGTTTGGAGACCATCAAAGATCAATATGTGCATGATGATGAAATTAAAGATGTATTGCAGAATTGTAAGGAAGGGAGAACTTGGCACAAGTTCGTTCTTAACGATGGATTTGTGTTTCGTGCTAACAAGCTATGCATTCCAGCTAGCTCTGTTCGTATTTTGTTGTTGCAGGAGGCGCATGGAGGAGGATTAATGGGACACTTTGGCGTGAAAAAGACGGAGGACATACTTGCTACACATTTCTTTTGGCCAAAGATGAGACGAGATGTTGAGCATTTTGTTGCTTGCTGCACTACTTGTCAAAGAGCTAAGTCTCGACTCAATCCTCATGGTTTATATATGCCTTAGCCTATACCTAGTGTTCCTTGGGAGGATATATCTATGGACTTTGTTTCAGGTTTACCTCGAATAAAGAAGGGGAGGGATAGCATATTTGTTGTCGTGGATAGGTTCTCGAAAATGGCACAGTTTATACCATGTCATAAAAGCGATGATGCCGTTAATGTTGCTGATTTGTTCTTTCGTGAAATTATTCGCTTGCATGGTGTGCCAAATACAATTGTTTCAGATCGTGATACTAAATTTCTTAGCCACTTTTGGAGATGTTTATGGGCTAAGTTGGGGACTAAACTGCTCTTTAGTACTGCTTGTCACCCCCAAACTGATGGACAAACTGAAGTTTTCAATATAACATTGTCTACTATGCTTAGGGCTGTTTTGAAGAATAACAAGAAAATGTGGGAAGAATGCTTGCCTCATATTGAATTTGCTTATAATCGTTCATTGCATTCTACTACTAAGATGTGCCCTTTTGAAATTGTGTATGGTTTCCTACCTCGTGCGCCTATTGATTTGTTGCCTCTTCCATCTTCGGATAAGGTTAATTTTGATGCTAAAGAACGTGCTGAATTGATTTTAAAAATGCATGAGTTAACTAAGGAAAACATTGAGCGTATGAATTCTAAATATAAACTTGCTGGATATAAGGGTAGAAAACATGTTGCGTTTGCACCTGGAGATCTTGTTTGGTTACATTTTCGTAAGGATAGATTTCCTAATTTGCGCAAATCAAAGCTGATGCCACGTGCTGATGGTCCTTTTAAGGTGTTAGAGAAAATAAATGATAATGCATATAAACTTGAGCTGCCTGCAGATGTTGGGGTTAGTCCCACTTTTAATATTGCAGATTTGAAGCCTTATTTGGGTGAGGACGATGAATTTTCGTCGAGGACGACTTCATTTCAAGAAGGGGAGGATGATGAGGACATCAATACCATTGTTACACCCATAGCCCCTGCTGCTATACATACTGGACCAATTACTAGAGCTCGCGCACGCCAATTGAATTGTCAGGTACTTCCGTTTCTTGGTAACGATTCTAATGTTCATGAGAATAAGATGCTGCCTAAATTGGATACATTTGTCTTGCTTACAAATGAAGGGCCTAGCTTGGATAAGAAAGATGAACCTTGGAATAAGTTCAAGCGTGGAGATGATGGCATGCGCAAGGGGATCCAGAATGGAGTTACAAGTGATGATTTCAGGACTTTGAAGCCACCATAAGGAGTGCATGAAGCCTTGGACAAAATATACAAGATGCCACTTAATAAATTTCGTCCAGAGGCTATTTTAGGTGCCGCGTCACCTTATTATTGGGCCAGGCCCATGTATTTTCGAAATACTTAAGTATAGGCTATTTTTAGAGTCCGTATATGTGGGGAAACAAGAGTTAGGGTTGGTTTTAGACCCCTCTTCCAAGGGCCACGAAATTCCCCCCTCTTCCTCCAGATTTACAGCCTTAGGGCGTCGTTTAGACTTTGGGTTTTGTTTAGATTAAAAGTTCACCGTAGCTACAACTTCGCATACTTCGTTTGTGTCCAATGACCAGACCAAGATGTCACAGAATGCCACCTTGATCAATAAAGCTTTCATCTTACATTCGCAATATCCAGATTGCAAACTTAGTTTCTTGCTTGTTCTTCGTTTGCTCGCAGGAAGCAGGCCCTCGTGGTCAGGTTGATCGTGCTCCGGCGTGGTCAATAACCCCTCGGAGTTGGTTTAGCGATTGCTAAGGCGCGACGTTCTCGCATGTTCGTAGTCAGATCGTCAAAGTCGACTTCCTCTAAAACGATAGCCACCATCTCATCGAAACACGGGACACCTTGCCTCTATCAAGAACCGTAGACATGCTAAATGGGTTGAATTCATTAAGACTTTCCCTTATGTCATTAAACACAAGAAGGGTAAAGAAAATGTTATTGCTGATGCATTGTCTCGTCGTTATAATATGCTTTCACAACTTGACTTTAAAATATTTGGTTTGGAGACCATCAAAGATCAATATGTGCATGATGATGAATTTAAAGATGTATTGCAGAATTGTAAGGAAGGGAGAACTTGGAACAAGTTCGTTCTTAACGATGGATTTGTGTTTCGTGCTCACAAGCTATGCATTCCAGCTAGCTCCGTTCGTCCTTTGTTGTTGCAGGAGGCGCATTGAGGAGGATTAATGGGACACTTTGGCGTCAAGAAGATGGAGGATATACTTGCTACACATTTCTTTTGGCCAAAGATAAGACGAGATGTTGAGCGTTTTGTTGCTCGCTGCACTACATGTCAAAAAGCTAAGTCACGACTCAATCCTCATGGTTTATATATGCCTTTGCCTGTACCTAGTGTTCCTTGGGAGGATATATCTATGGACTTTGTTTTAGGTTTACCTCGAACAAAGAAGGGGAGGGATAGCATATTTGTTGTCGTGGATAGGTTCTCGAAAATGACACAGTTTATACCATGTCATAAAAGCGATGATGCCGTTAATGTTGCTGATTTGTTCTTTCGTGAAATTATTCGCTTGCATGGTGTGCCAAATACAATTGTTTCAGATCGTGATACTAAATTTCTTAGCCACTTTTGGAGATGTTTATGGGCTAAGTTGGGGACTAAACTGCTCTTTAGTACTGCTTGTCACCCCCAAACTGATGGACAAACTGAAGTTTTCAATATAACATTGTCTACTATGCTTAGGGCTGTTTTGAAGAATAACAAGAAAATGTGGGAAGAATGCTTGCCTCATATTGAATTTGCTTATAATCGTTCATTGCATTCTACTACTAAGATGTGCCCTTTTGAAATTGTGTATGGTTTCCTACCTCGTGCGCCTATTGATTTGTTGCCTCTTCCATCTTCGGATAAGGTTAATTTTGATGCTAAAGAACGTGCTGAATTGATTTTAAAAATGCATGAGTTAACTAAGGAAAACATTGAGCGTATGAATTCTAAATATAAACTTGCTGGATATAAGGGTAGAAAACATGTTGCGTTTGCACCTGGAGATCTTGTTTGGTTACATTTTCGTAAGGATAGATTTCCTAATTTGCGCAAATCAAAGCTAATGCCACGTGCTGATGGTCCTTTTAAGGGGTTAGAGAAAATAAATGATAATGCATATAAACTTGAGTTGCCTGCAGATTTTGGGGTTAGTCCCACTTTTAACATTGCAGATTTGAAGCCTTATTTGGGTGAGGACGATGAACTTTCGTCGAGGATGACTTCATTTCAAGACGGGGAGGATGATGACGACATCAGTACCATTGTAACACCCACAACCCCTGCTGCTATACATACTGGACCAATTACTAGAGCTCGCGCACGCCAATTGAATTATCAGGTACTTTCATTTCTTGGTAACGATTCTAATGTTCATGAGAATAAGATGCTGCCTAAATTGGATACATTTGTCTTGCTTACAAATGAAGGGCCTAGCTTGGACAAGAAAGATGAACCTTGGAACAAGTTCAAGCGTGGAGATGATGGCATGCGCAAGGGGATCCAGAACGGAGTTACAAGTGATGATTTCAGGACTTTGAAGCCACCAAAAGGAGTGCATGAAGCCTTGGACGCAATATACAAGATGCCACTTCATAAATTTCGTCCAGAGGCTATTTTAGGTGCTGCGTCACCGTATTATTGGGCCAGGCCCATGTATTTTCAAAATACTTAAGTATAGGCTGTTTTTAGAGTCCGTATGTGTGGGGAAACAAGAGTTAGGGTTGGTTTCGGACCCCTCCACCAAGGGCCACGAAATTCCCCCTCTCTCCTCCATATATACAGCCTTAGGGCATCGTTTGGACTTTGGGTTTTGTGTAGATTAAAGTTCGCCATCGCTGCAACTTCGCATACTTCGTTTGTGTTGAATGACCAGACAAAGGCGTCACGGAACCCCACCTTGATCAATAAAGCTTTCATCTTATATTCGCAATATCCAGATTGCAATCTTATTTTCTTGCTTGTTCTTCGTTTGCCTGCAGGAAACAGACCTTCATGGTCAGGTTGTTCATGCTCCGGCATGGTCGATAACCTCTCGGAGTTGGCTTAGCGATTGCTAAGGCGCGACGTCCTCGCATGTTCGTAGTCGGATCGTCAAAGTCGACTTCATCCAAAACGATAGCCACCATCTCATCAAAAGACGATACACCTTTGCCTCTATCACATGCCCATGTATTTTCGAAGTACTTAAGTATAGGCTGTTTTTAGAGTCCGTATCTGTGGGGAAACAAGAGTTAGGGTTGGTTTCGGACCCCTACACCAAGGGCCATGAAATTCCCCCTCTCTCCTCCATATATACATCCCTTAGGGCATAATTTAGACTTTGGGTTTTGTTTAGATTAAAAGTTCGCCATAGCTGCAACTTCGCGTACTTCGTTTGTGTCCAACGACCAGACCAAGACGTCACAGAACCCCACCTTGATGAATAAAGCTTTTATCTAATATTCGCAATATCCAGAACCCCACCTCAGTTTCTTGCTTGTTCTTCGTTTGCTCATAAGAAATAGACCCTCGTGGTCAGGTTGATCATGCTCTAGCGTGTTCAATAACCGCTCGGAAGTTGGTTTAGCGATTGCTAAAGCGCGACGTCTTGCACGTTCATAGTCGGATCGTCAAGGTCTACTCCCACAGAAACGATAGCCACCATCTCATCGAATCATCAGGACACCTTTGCCTCTATCAGGTGGTATCAGATTTCCAGGTTGCTCGGTGAGATTTTACAGTTTTTCATAGTTTAGATCGAGTCTGTTCTTCATACCTACAGTCCACGAGAAAAAAGCCAAAAAAGAATCAGGGTTAGTTCATCTTATCCGAACCAATCTGAGCCTTTGCATAATCTTTTCAGTATTTTGCTTTGTTTAATTTGCGGTTGCATCGTCGTGTCTAGTTGCTGGTCTTAGAGTCTAGTCTTTAAGAGTTTCGAGTTCTAGTCATAAGTTGTCACGCCGCTGCCGCACCATCATCATCGCCCGTTCCATATACCACCACCAATCTGTCTCCATATACCATCACCAATCCGTATCCATATACCACCACCAATCCGTCTCCATATACCATCACCAATCCGTATCCATATACCACTACCAATCTGTATCCATATACCACCACCGCTGCCATATCCTACCATCATATATCCACCCCCAATCCGAGTTCCTTTCATATTAGGTTTGTTTTCGAGGTCTGTCTAATTTCCGATTCGTGTTTCCTTGCCTGAGTAGGTTTCGAAAAAAAAGGGGAGCGCCAAAAAAAGAGCAAAAAAAATTCCAGAGTGTGCTTTCCCCTTGTTTACGTGCAGCGCCGTGATTTTTTGTTAGTGTTCTAGGATCGCATCTCTAGCACGGTCTAGCCTAGCACCAGCATAGTACCGTCGTTGAGCGTTTATTCAACTTTGCATCTCTGAATTGATTATTGCTGATGCTTTTTTGATGCGGAGCATCCCACGACCATCCCCATGGATGCCACCTCAACTATCCAAGCTCCAAGTGGACCAATGACAAGGGCTAGGGCACGTGCTATTCAATCCGAGGTGACATCACTCCTACTTGAGTTTTCCCCCTCTTCAAGTGAGACATGGCTACTGCCTAAGTCCGAGATACTATGTCTCATCAAGTACAACGCTCAAGACTCGGAGCCGAGGACTGTGGAAGAAGAGACAGGCGTCAACACTCTGGACAGGCCGGAACTTCCGGCCCCCGGATCTTCCGGCCGACCCGGAGCTTCCGGCCGCTGATAACATCGACCAGCCCAGGCGTGCCAACTCTCGAGTTAGCCCAGACCCCGTCTCGGACCTTCCGGCTCCCGGATCCTCTGGCCTGCCCGGACCTTCCGGCCTCCGGATGCCAGCACAACTCCACCACGCCAACTCTCTGGTTAGGCCGGACCCTCCCCGGAACCTCCGGTGCCCAGAACTTCCGGCCTAGCCCGGAACTTCCGGCCCTGCCTGCTCGCAGCCACTTGGGCCGAGGCCCGTGTACCCTTTCATCACCTAGACTATATATACTCTATCCCGTACGAGATTCTAGGGTTAGCGTTGGTTTAGCTCATACTCAGAGATAGAGCTTCGCTCATCCATATCAGATCTACTCCTTGAGAGAGACCGCGGCCCCTCTTCGAAGAAGATCCACCGTGGATTCAAAACCCCTTTACGGGAAGATCCCCTTGTGGATTCAAGACCTCCTCACGGAGAAGAACCGGCTACCCTTGTATCGTCCTTAGTTGTACGTGGATTCGTGTATCATTCTATGTACCCGAGGATCTAGCACATGTGTGACTTGTTCTTGTTAGTTTGAGTGTTCCTCTTGTGTTTCCCCTTGTGTTTTCCCTCGTTTCCCTCCTCGTGTTCTTCGCGTTCTTCGCGGGATCCGCTCCTTTCGTGAAAGATCGGGCAACTAGGTTTCTACCCTACATCATCTTGGTACCTAGAGCAAGGTTGATCACAATTTCGGAGCCTCCCCGTTGTGTTTCTAGCTTAATTTTGATGCGGAGCATCCTATGGACATCACCATGTCAAGAGTTCATTCGGCAAGTGACACGTGCGACATCTACTTCACATACATAAAGGTGAATCCTCTCGTTTACACGTGCTCACTTGACCCCTTCGAGGATGGTATACTACTTGACCCTCCATCATGCATGCATAGGTATTGTCGGAGCTTCACGGATGACGAGGAGGAGTGCAAGCGCCAAGAATCACCTATACCATCCGCGAGGGAAGCATGGAAGAGAAGGAAGAAGATGCCTAGACAAGCTTCTGGAAATCCCAGAACTTCCGGCCGCTTCCTGGAACATCCGGGCACCGGAACCTCCGGCCATCACTGTCACACCCTCGATGCAACTATATCTCCCACGTGTCAAGGCACGACTTAGAGGCATAATCGCATTGAAGGCATATGTCGCAAGTTAGGCAATCTTCACAACATCCCATGTAGTATATATATAATAAAAGGGGAGATAACATAGTTGGCTTACACTTGCCACGTCAATCAAGTACATAAATAACATTACATCAACCAAATACTCATGGCCCGACTACGACGCCAAAATAAAAGAGAACCCAACATGCGACACGGTCCCAATCACCCCCAACTGGGCACCACTACTGATCATCAGGAAAGGAAACATAGTAACGTTGAGAGTCTTCGTCGAACTCCCACTTGAGCTCGAGCGCGTCTCTTGGAGCGGAAACATCAGGCCCTGCATCTGGTGTAATAGTAATCTGTGAGCCACAGGGACTCAGCAATCTCGCACCCTCGCGATTAAGACTATTTAAGCTTATAGGTAAGGCAAGGTAAATATATGTGGAGCTCCAGCAAGTGACGAGCAAATATGGTGGCTATCCTGTCCGCAATAGAGAGCGAGAAGAGGAGGCAAAGCGCGAGTGAGAAACTAGAGAACAACCTGCGCAGGCATCACTCCAACACAGTGTCCACTTCCCAGACTCCGCCGAGAAGAGGCCATCACGGTAACACACTCAATTGATTCATTTTAATTAAGTTAAGGTTCAAGTTATCTACAACCGGACATTAACAAATTCCCATCTGCCCATAACCGCAGGCACGGCTTTTGAAAGTTCAAATCCCTGCAGGGGAGTCCCAACTTAGCCCATGACAAGCTCTCACGGTCAACGAAGGAATAGACCTCCTCCCGAGACGTTCCGATCAGACTCGGTACCTCGGTTCTTCAAGACACTTCGACAGGTTAAAACAAGACCAGCAACACCGCCCGAATGTGCCGACAAATCCCGATAGGAGCTGCACATATCTCTTTCTCAGGGCACACTCAGATTGTCCTAGGTATGGGTAGGCTAGCCCAGAGTTGCCCCTGGTGGCCACCGGCAGCTGACAGGTGGACCAACACTCAGAGGAGCACTGGCCCGGGGGGTTTAAAATAAGATGACCCTCAGAATCCGGAAACCCAAGGGAAAAAGAGGCTAGGTGGCAAATGGTAAAACCAAGGTTGGGCATTGCTGGAAAATCTTTAATCAAGGCGAACTGTCAAGGGGTTCCCATTATAACCCAACCGCGTAAGGAACGCAAAATCCGGGAACATAACACCGATATGACGGAAACTAGGACGACAAGAGTGGAACAAAACACTAGGCGAGAGGCCAAGCCTTCCACCCTTTACCAAGTATATAGATGCATAAAGATAACAAGATAATATAATGATATCCCAACAAGTAAATAAATGTTCCAACAAGGAACAGCCTCCAATCTTCACCTGCAACTAGCAACACTATAAGAGGGGCTGAGCAAAGCGGTAACATAACCAATCAACGGTTTGCTAGGACAAGGTGGGTTAGAGGTTTGACATGGCAATTTGGGAGGCTTGAAAGCAAGTGGTAGGCATCGTAGCAATGGCATAGCAAAAGAGCGAGCAATCTAGCATAGCAAAGATAGTAATGATTTCGAGGGTATGATCATCTTGCCTGCACAATTGTCAGAGTTGACGGATCCTCGAAAGCAAACTCAACGGGATCCTCGTTAGCGAACTCGTCTCCCGGCTCTACCCAAAAAAGACAAACAAGCAAACGGAACACAATCAACCGCGTGTAAGGATCAAACACGATGATGCAATGATGATATGCTATGCGGGATGCGATGCGGGGTGCATATGCAAGATATGACAGAAAATGCAAGAACCTTGCCCCAACTTGGAAATCCAAGTGTGCCACTGGAAAGATTAGATGAAATCGCTTGAAAACAATATAAAGAACGCTGGAATCGGAGTTACGGTTTGGAAATGGCAAGCGATTCAAAAATGGCACCGGTCTGTGATTTACAGCAAGTAGCCATCTAAATGCAATGAGATGAACATGTTACAGCACTCAAACATGACAACAAAATACATGGCAGGGTTGCATTCATGATGCTTAACAAAAGTCTATCACTGAGCTACGGCCAATTCATCCATTGACAGGTTCCAACAATCATGGCAAAAAATGCATATGGTAAACAGATTTCAGACTTAGTGAAATTAACACTTGTCTGAAATTTCAGATCAGGTAGCACTCTTCGGAGCAACAAAACTACATGCTACGGGATCTGAACATGGCAAAGTAAAACATGGCATGGAGCTACTCAAAAAGGTTAACAAAAGTCCCTTAGTGACCTTGAGCTAAAAAGGACCAGAAAATACAGTTGCAGGCATGTGAACACAGCAAAAACATAATCAGTTCTCAGACTTAGTGAAAACTGGAGCATGCTGAAAACAGATATCAAGTAGGCATGTTTACGAGCTCGATGCACTCACTACGGAGCAAGACCAACTAAGCATACATCTATCAAGAACACACAAAATGCAAGCTAGAAATGGCAAGAACAATAGCATAACATGCACGGATCAACTACAACAACATCGGCAAAATTGCAAACAAGTTGACAATCTGCCGAGATTCACAAAGTAGCAAAAGTAGAGCTCGATTGACTCAATCTAGGGTGCTCCATTATTGCAAACAAAGACATGGATGGATAGAGCACTACAAGATTAACAAAACATCCTTACTTATCATCCTCAAAAGAGGCACGGATCACTAGGAAACAACATGAACATATGAGCATATGAGATAAACAGCTCAAGGACTTAGTGAAAATGCTAAGTCCCTGAAATCAGAATTACCAAGTGCACCACTTTGCAAGCTTGCACTAGACACCACACACATCACAAAAATACATGGGTTGCACCTCTGGAAAGATGACAAAACCCTTAACAAAACATATGTAGCACTCAGGGGCATATCATGCACAGAATAACCATGGCAAAAATGACAAAAAGCTAAATGGAGTAGCAGATCTGACAATTATCTCAAGTACCCCTCTTCTAACAGCATTTCGGGCATCAAGATGAACTCAAATGAAAATGATGCAATGGAATGAAATGATGTACTCTCTGAGATGAACATTTTGATATGCTATATGTATGAATCGGAGCTACGGATGCGGAGATACAAGGCTATGAACAGGAGCATATGGACTAGAAAATTCGGGGGACTTGGTGAAAAAAATCAACCTCTCTCAGATCTAGGGTTTGCACGGAATTCGAGGCGCAGTCGGGGCACTGTAGCCGGCCGGATCCGAAGCTCGCCGGCGATGAGACCACGCCGGAGGAAGGAGAGGCGGAGGGAGGGCCGGCCGGGGAGGACGTCGGACGGCGGCGGAGGCGGGCGCCGGACCTTCGGGGCGGTGTGGCGGCGCGAGGACGAGGCGGCGGTGGCGCGAGGCGGCCGGGGCGACGAGGTGGCGGCGGCGGCGGCGGGGCGGACCGCGGCGGCGCGGCGCCGGAGTGGAGGGCGATGGTGGCGGGCAAAGGCGCGAGGTCGCGGAGGAGATGGGCCGCGGGGAGGGCCTCCCGCAGTCTCGGGCGGGCCTCGGGCGGCGGCGGTGATGTGGGGCTCGCTCGGGCCACGTGGCGGCGTCTGGTTGGCTGGCGGCGGCGGGCGGACTATGTCCGTCGGCGGGATTATGTCTGGTGCGTGCGATGACGAGTGGATCTAGGGTTTCAGGGGGGAAGGAAAAGGAGATTTCCGGGGGATCTTTAAATACGCATAGGAGGAGCTAGGAGAGTCCAAATGAGGTGCAGTTTTCGGCCACGCAATCGTGATCGAACGCTCTAGATGATAGAAGGGGTTTAGGTGGGTTTTGGGCCAACTTGGAGGGGTGTTGGGCTGCAACACACACGAGGCCTTTTCGGTCCCTCGGTTAACCGTTGGAGTATCAAACGAAGTCCAAATGGTACGAAACTTGACAGGCGGTCTACCGGTAGTAAACCAAGGCCGCTTGGCAAGTCTCGGTCCAATTCGGAAATGTTTAATCCCCACACACGAAAGAAAGCTAGAAATGACCACCAGAGGAGAACGAAGCGCCGGAATGCAAAACGGACAACGGGGAAAATGCTCGAATGCATGAGACGAACACGTATGCAAATGCAATGCACAAGATGACATGATACGAGATGCTTGACAACGATAACAACACATGAAGACAAAAACCCGAACCCGAGAAAATAAAATAACTTAACACCGGAAACGGCAAGAGTTGGAGTACAAATTGGGAAAGTTACATCCGGGGTGTTACAATCCCGGAGCATCCAGCCCTGCTGCACCGAAGCCGTCCGAGAGTGTGCCAACTCTCTGGATATCCCGGACCTTGCCCGGACCTTCGCCCGGAACCTCCGGTGCCCAGACCTTCTGGCCGTCCCCGGAACTTCCGGCCCTGCCTGCGTGGAGACACTCGGGCCGAAGCCCATGTACCCTTTCGCCCCTCAATTACCCCTTCGTGGACCTATACTATATATACTCCTCCACCTCCTCCTTTCTAGGGTTAGCATTGGTTTATGTCATACTCAGAGATAGAGCTTCGCTCATCCATATCGGATCTACTCCTTGAGAGAGAACGCGACCCCTCTTTGGAGAAGATCCACCGTGGATTCAAGACCCCTTTACGGGAAGATCCCCTTGTGGATTCAAGACCTCCTCACGGAGAAGAACTGGCTACCCTTGTATCATCCGTAGTTGTCCGTGGATTCGTGTATCGTTCTATGTACCCGAGGATCTAGCACATGTGTGACTTGTTCTTGTTAGTTTGAGTGTTCCTCTTGTGTTTCCCCTTGTGTTTTCCCTCGTTTCCCTCCTCGTGTTCTTCGCATTCTTCCCAGGATCCGCTCCTTTCATGAAAGATCGAGCCACTAGGGTTCTACCCTACATCATCTTGGTATCAAGAGCCACGTTGATCACGATTTTGGAGCCTCTCTCTTTGTTTTCTAGCCTTATTTTGCTTGATTTTTCCTAAATTCAAAAATCCCCACCAAAAATAGCCCCAATTTTTTTGTGATTTGTTGGTTTGGATGATGTTTTGTTGATGTTGATCCATGGATTCGTTGTGTCTCAAGTGGATCTAGTAGTCCCCATCTTTTCCCCCATTTCTATCCACAAAATCGTCTCAATTTTGATCTTGGAAATCGAGTTTTTCCGCCCCAATTCTCACATCTGGAATTTAGGGTTCGTCCCGGAAGAAATTCCACGACCCCCGGAACTTCCGTCCCCCGGAACTTCCATCCTAAACCCGGAACTTCCGGACTAAGCAGAAAGTTTACCCCAAAAATCCCCAGACTCCCGGCAGTTTTTCCGCGACCCCCGGAACTTCTGGCCACCCCCCAGAACTTCTGGCCCTAGGCTCGGAACTTCCGGCCTAACCAGAAACTTTCCCCGAAATTTCAGCATCAGCCACTTTCACCGTTTTCATCACAACTTTTCACTCCGAACTCCGATTTGAGTGTTCTTTAGCTCGTTTTGAAGCTATCGACGTGCCTGAGGACCTCACCTTGGTTTCACCACCTTTTGACACCATCAAAGTTTGTGAATTTTGGCATTTTGCCTAGGGCTTCCACCACATCATCCGCTACACCACCACCGACTTCCGCAACCTAACCAATTTTGTTCCCCATAGCATTAGCAGTTGTTTGAGTTGTGACTTGAGTCTCCTAAGGTGTTTCAGCTACTTAGGGATGGTTGCTTCCTCATCAACCACCACCACCACTTCCACATAGGCTTACCCACCATACAGTTCCGCCACCCCAACTTAACCCAATTTTGTTTGTGTTGTGAGTTGTGTCTCCTAAGGTGTTTCGGCTACTTAGGGACCGTGCTTCCAACTCCAACTCACATAACCCAATAACCCTCCACTTATGCATTGCCTACTTGGAAAACCCATCATTGCATTGCCGCAATCCCATTGAGCTTCCGCAACACCACCACCGCATCCTGCTACCACCATTTTGACATTTAAGATTTTGAGTTCGCGGTTTTTCCGTTTCCTAAGGTGTTTCGGCTACTTAGGGACGAGTCTCCATCATCTTGGTATCTCCATCAAGATCACCGCCACTCATCATCACCGCGGATGGTAACCTCCATATCAAATTGGTATTGTGGTATCCCTCCATTGTATATTCCCTTGCCATTGCATTGATAACCCCTAGCCCATTTTGCGTCACTTGCCTATTGAGACTAGCCATTTGAGTATTGCCGGCAACGTTACTTGTGCACATTAGTGATCTACACCTTCCATTGCATACATACCATACCATATCATATTGGTATCATATCATCCCTTGTGCCTCAAGTTTGTTCCCGCATATACGCAATAGCTATCTTGGTTGGTGCATTGTGCAAGAGTGGCCATAGAAAAAAAAGAGAATAAAGCTCTTAAGCAAAGAAAAAGAGTGAACAAAGAGCTTGTAAGCAAGTGCCATAGCATCATACCACATTGCATAAGATTGTCATATCCGATCATCTTGGAGCATACTTGGGATAGAAGTCGTTGCATTTTTGTCTCCTATAGGTTGGGCACAAGTGTCGTATCCACCTATTGAGCAATCGTTCTAGCATCTCTCTAGAGTTGTGCAACAAGAGCATTTTCCATGGATTCCACATTTTGAGCTCATTCCTTGGTTGCACGACCCCATTTATCTATCCATGTGTGTGTTTCCGTGTGCCACATATTGCTATTGGTCTACTTGTTGCACTTGCGAATTTGTGAATCTCTTTCAACATTATTGACTCTTGCTAACATTTTGCATAAAACAATTTGTGCCACTATCCTCACCGAGCTGCACCATAAGCCTTATTTGTGTAGGTGTGAGAAATCGACAAGAATTAGTACCAATTGTGATATTTCCTTGTCCACATTGGAGTGATCATTGATCCACTTTCAACTTCGGTCAAGGTACGTTTGGTATTTGTTCTTCTCTTTCTCCCACTCATATTGTCTCGAATCTTGTGATGGATAGGCAAGGCATTTCATCTCCGGTCTTCCACAACAATGATGGCGTGTACAACTGCATCAACAACAAGATTTCCGCACAAAAGGAGGAGCAAGATGCAAGGATGGAGGAGATTCGGGCCTTGTTGATCAACCGTTCTTCCCCTTCATCATCCTCAAGGCGGCGACGTTCAAGTCACAAGTCTTCGGAGCGCAAAAATGAGGCAAGCGCAAGTCGTCCTCGTCCACATCTCCATGGGGACCACCATCACGTTTGTGATCCACCTCGTCAGGAAGGGCAAGTCACCTCCAAGCAACATGTGCATGACGACGTCGAACGACATCTACATCGAGCTCAAGCATGACAACGACAACATCATCATGAAGATGCTCGAGATGCGCCTACCTACAAGTCGCAACAAGCCCTACTTCACGCCAAGTCCAAACTTCATGACCACAAGAGAAGACCGCGAGACGAGCATCACCAAGACGGAGCTACGGCTACAACAACCACTTCGGCATCTTCGCCAAGTGCTATCAAGGCATCTTCGCCTTCGGATATATGGCATCTTCGCCAACAAGCACCTCAAGACTACGCTCAAGAGAAGCTCCCCAAGCTCAAATCCGCGACTTCCACGAGCTACTACGACCTCGACATCAACCACACGATTCCTTTCTATGGGACTCAAGAACCCAAGGAGTATCTCGAGTGGGAGCGTTTGGTGGACGACTACCTCAACCAACATCAAGTCCCCCCCCCCCCGAAGATCAAGTGAAGTGCGCCACAAGGAACTTCCACGACTATGCGTCCACATGGTGGCTTCACACACCTTCGGAGAGCTACGGCATGAGTTGGCCCAAGACGAAGAGAGCTTTGCGGCGAGAGTTTGTGCCTTCAACCTACACGGACCAACTTCAACGCCAATTGGAGAACACCATCCAAGGATCCAAGTCCATCGACGAGTACTTCAAGGAGATGAAGATTGCCTTGCGACGAGCCAGCGTGGATGACCCCATTTCGATGAAGTTCCACTTGATGATGGGATTGCACAACGACATCTCCAAGACGATCTTCCTCGAGAACTACAAGTCCCTCGACGACAACTTCATTGGTGCTCTCAAGGCGGAACAAGAACTCATGAAGGCCAAAGTTTCTCTACCACAAGCTCACTTCACGACGACCAAGCTCCATGAGAACGAGCATGAGGCTAGTACCACCATGATGTCCAAGCCCGACGAGCTCTGAGATGCTGCTCCCAAGTTCGACGCCATCCCTCTTTGTGGCATTGACGATGCCAAGTCCTCCATGACTCTTTTTCAAGATGGGAGGCGATGAGTATGACTACGGAGACCCTCAAGGACCAAGCTTTGAAGGCGAGCGACAAGGTGGTGAGCAAGGATGATGCTTCCATCTTAGGAGGCGAGAGTGATGATGTGCCATCTTCGGCCTTCATCCACGGCGAGAGTGATGTTGTGCCATCTTTGGCCTTCATCCATGACGACGACTACGAGACGGTTGAGCATGGGATTTTACCTTCGACCACGGCGACATGTGATGACTTGAGTGAATTTAGCCACCATATTGAGAGTGAGTGTGATTTCACCACTAGCCACATATATGATGTGTTTCCACTATTCCCATGTGAGGAGAGCCACAACCCCCACCTCTTGAGTGAGATGAGTGAGTCCACCATATGTGAGTTTGAGTGCACCTATTTTGAGGGAGTGGGTGAACCACCACATAGAGAGAGTGAGATAGTTGATAGGTCATGTGAGGCCACTTTTAACACTAATGACTTGACCTCTACCTCTATTGTGTCTTCTCATTTGGTTCTAGGTCCCTTATATGATGATGCGCCGCTTCTCGACGACTTTGTCCTACCGTTGGACAAGACGATGGCCATGGTGGAATATGACGCACCCCCCACATGGTTCCATCACAATGATGATCTTGACCACCATTTGGTCTTTACCACCTCACCTACACCACTTTAGTGGAATGACAAAGGTAACATAGGTGAAGGTGATGCTCTTGTCCCACTAGTGGACTATCATGACATTGATTGCTTGCATGATGTTGATAACCCTATTTCCATGCTTCATGCTAGTGTGACTTCCCCATGCGATGATTTACCCATTTATGATGAGTATGATGATTGCCATGTGGAGTCTATTAGTTGTGATGCCATGTTACATATGATTTCTTGTGCTAATTCTCTCGGTCACATCATGTTTGCCAATCCGCTTGACTTGTCATATGCTATGCATGAGATCGACCACATGTCATATTTGCAATCTCTTCATAGTGACTATGCATATGCCATTCAGATTAACCCAATTTGCACATATGGCATAGATGACAAGCCTATGGTTATTGGCATTTGTTTCTCTTGTGATGATATTGACATGCTACCTTTGCATCATTTATCTCATATGCCATGCCATGACCACCTAGCTTCGGATATGCATTGTTTTGGATATTGTCCATTTTCTCCATATGATGTTCCCATTATTACTCATGAGGAGACCCCCATAGTTTCCTCATACATGTTTGGAGATTTTGTTGACTCCCATCGATTGCATGACCCCAATACTTGTATGCACAATATGCTTCCCATGAATAAACATGCTATTGATGTGCCATATACTTGTATGCTAAATTTGCATCCCCATCATGTCATACACAACAACTATTCTTTCAGGATGGATGACATGTTCTTATACCATGCATCAAATTTCTTTGAGCGATGCTTATCTTGTACTAACTCACATGTGCAAATACACATCATGATGGATGATGTGTACATTTACCACGCGCACAATTTCTTTGGTTTGTGTCTCTTTTGTGTAGGTACCCATGAATACTTGTCAACCTCGCAATCCCACGAGTTGACAAAACGAGCTCTAGAGAGCAATGATGACTTGGGATCCCATGGATTGCATTTCCCACCGCTCTCTTCACGCGAAGTCTTCGCGCATTTCTTCTACATGACCCTCACTTGGCTATGGGTTATTGTCCATTACATATTATATGCCCATCTTTCCATGTTCACTTTGCATGATATGCTCATTACTATGCCTTTGCCATGCATTTGTGACCCACGCTTTGCATAACACATGATGATTGATTCTCATACTTGTATGTGTATTTGCAAGCTTGGTGGAGATATTGCTTGCTATTGCTATGTTTGCTTTGTACCCCATGCCTATGATGATACTTTCATCTTGCTTTGTGTTCCTGCTAGTGATATATCATGTGCATTGCCTATGCCTATTATTTGCTCTCATGACATGATT